>NW_020229896.1:0-42024 GCF_003227715.2 Harpegnathos saltator
TTTCGAATAACAACAATTTTGATTCTCTGATCATTATTAAGACGGCTCGTACAAATTATCAACACTGAATAATCTCAATGAGTAGAATTTTTTATTTGAAATATACTTTATACAATTTGAAATATCAGCAGTGAAGAATGAATTTATCTAGTAATATTGCAATAAAATTATCAGTCAAAACGAAGCTGATAGGTGAGAAAAAGTATATGATAAATATATGTGTAGTTTCCCTTTTAATCTTAACAATGGTAAGTAGAGATAGATATAGTGCCCCTCCCAAGAGGAAGAGAAGGGGGAAGGAGGAGGAAGAACGTACCGGGAAGAGAGGGGCCGAGGCGGGGGATGCCCGAACCCTGCGGAGGTCCCCCGGACCGGTTGTTACAGGTGAGGGGCGCCAGTCCGAACACCCCCAACGGGGAATACAGAGGGGGGTGTCCCTCTGGACACTCTCCAACGGAGGGACTCACTCAAGAAGGAGACTCTAGAGAGGAGCTGCGGAGAAGAGGACGAGGTGGCCTCCACGGTGATAATGTGCGCAGATGTCCCAGGAGTGGGGGACAATTAACACCGTGGGACTCCCATCCAATGACGAAAGGGAAGATGGAGACCGCGCCCCTGGGCGGAAGAAGAGAGCTGGGACGGAGACTTCAGGGAGGAGGGACTCCGAGAGGACCCAGCCCTAAAAAGGACGGAAAAGGTAAGGAGGATGACCTCGGAGGAACGAGGGACCCCACAACTGTAGACGGGGAGTCGTGGGTGTGTCCCCCCTGACTCCCCAAGTTAGTATACCCCCATAAGGTGTCTCCCCAAGACCTTTTTCCTTATTTTTCCGGTGGAGATATACTCCCACCACCGTAATGGGCCCACAGTCCGAACCCGCCCCTAACAGAGGAACGGAGGACGCCGGGAACAGGTACGCGGACCCTCCCCCTTTTCCTGATTACTGAAGCCCATCGTGGCACTCAGAAGGCAGGGAATGTCCCCTCCGCCGCGCAAGGAAGCCACCACAGAGGTTGAGGCCGGGTAACTTGCGGCCACCCCTCTCGGCGGAAGACCTGAGGCTTAGCTGTCTGATGATGGTCGCCCCGTATGAGGGGGGTGGAAGATAGGACCTAGGAAGTAGAGGTGAGGGGCGAAACAAGCGCACTTGCCCAACTTACCTTAATGCTTCCTGCTAACACACGCAGGGTGCTCAAGCCAGAGCCAACCTTATCGGGTACCCTTGCTTGGTGGGAGTGCGCAAAACGCCGTCGGAAGTGCGGCTGCTTAGCGTTATCCGGTGCTCGTGTTTTGGAAAACAGGATCCCCGGCCACCCCCAGCCCAGCACCGAGCTCTAGGATCCTGTTCAAAACAGGTCCTGAGCCGGTTGCTGGTACCGAGGTTGGCTTGTAGCACCCGGAGGAGCATGAAGGCTAGGCCTTGTTCGCCTCCTCTACTTCCTATCTACTTCCACCCCCTCTAGGGAGACATCAGACAGCAGAGCCTCAGTCTCCGCCGAAGGGGCGTTGGCCTCAACTTTGGTGGCTTCTTGCGCGGGTGCCTCTGAGTGCGCAGAGGCTGAGGGGGGGGTCCCTACCTGTTCCCGCCCTTCCTCTAGGGGGTATGGGGGGTATCTACTTGGGGAGTCAGGGGGGACACACCCACCGACTCCCCGTCTACAGTTGTTGGGGGTCCCTCGTCCTCCGAGGTCATCCCTCTTACCTTTTCCGTCCTTTTTAGGGCTGGGTCCTCGTCGGAGTCCCTCCTCCCTGAAGTCTCCGTCCCAGCTCTCTTCTTCCGCCCCAGGGGCGCGGTCTCCATCTTCCCTTCGTCATTGGATGGGGAGTCCCACGTGTTAATTGTCCCCCACTCCTGGGACATCTGCGACATTATCACCGTGGAGGCCACCTCGTCCTCTTCTCCGCAGCTCCTCTCTAGAGTCTCCTTCTTGAGTGAGTCCCTCGTTGGGAGAGTGTCCAGAGGGACACCCCCCTCTGTATTCCCCGTTGGGGGTGTTCGGACTGGCGCCCCTCACCTGTAACAACCGGTAGGTCCGGGGGGACCTCCGCAGGGGTTCGGGCATCCCCCGCCTCGGCCCCTCTCTTCCCGGTACGTTCTTCCTCCTCCTTCCCCCTTCTCTTCCTCTTGGGAGGGGGGCACTATATCTATCTCTACTTACCATTGTTAAGATTAAAAGGGAAACTACACATATATTTATCATATACTTTTTCTCACCTATCAGCTTCGTTTTGACTGATAATTTTATTGCAATATTACTAGATAAATTCATTCTTCACTGCTGATATTTCAAATTGTATAAAGTATATTTCAAATAAAAAATTCTACTCATTGAGATTATATTGATTTTCACTCTAATAAATTAAATTTTTCGAAACTTATAAAGACCACGTTGCACGCGGACATTTTTGCAAAATTTAGAATTGATTTGGAAATGATCTGCAACATACGTTTGGCAAAGATCCGGATCACATTCCCTGACAGCCAGATAACAAGGACACATTTGTATTGCATTGCGCTTTGCACCTACACTCAGGAAATCTGTTCTGGCATCCGCTGCTGCACTGATAAAACTTCTCGCAGAAGTTTTGTGCTTATATAAATCTAAAAATGTGTTGGATACATTAAGTATAATGTTATTATATCATAAACAAATTAAAATAACTTAGATATTAAGTATAATGTTATAATAAATTGTAATAAAAAGTAATGAAATCACCTTGCGCCAACTGATAACGAGAAAATATATAAAACATAGTTAACGTTAAAACAAAGAAATAATTTGGAGCAAAGATATTACATTCTTGATGTTTCCTTTTGACACGAATAATGACAAAATTTTTATTTTGTAACCAAGAATAAAAAATTATATTACACAAGAAATTAGTTACAAAAAAAATTAGTACAAAAGAATAAAATTAAAATTTGCACAAAAAACATTTGGCGTGCCTATGTCGCATAATTTATAATGATAATGAATATTTCTGGAAAGTTAATATCTGAAACTTTATAATATACAGGCACATTATTATAAATATTATTTTAAAAAAAGGCACGCTGTTCGCGAGTCCGTTTGGAAACATGAAAAACAAAGAAGAAAGAAAGGTAAAAGAAGTTTCAACGAATATTTCCGTATCGCCGCCGTGTTATGATGTTTTGGGATAGCAGGCAGAAAAAGCCTCGATAAAGCGACCCAATTCCAAAATAAACAGCCGAAGCATTACGTCCAAATTCGTTCGATCGCTCTATTGTAATTTCAATATTGTTGATCTCAGCGAAGTAACGACACGGCTGAATCTTCTGGAATTTCGACATCCAAACTCGTGCCTAGACCGACACGAGACATTGGCGGCGAGAAAGAGAGGAACTATATATATATCAGGTGTAGTAAAAAGAAATCCATTATTTTTCCAATAGATGGCTTTAGTTATCTGTATCTCGCGTTGTATAAGTCCGATCGGGTTCCACTAGATGGCGTCAGAAAGATGAGATTTCGTACTAAAAAAACTTTTCTGACTGTTTTGTGATTAGTTGACTCAGTTTTGTTTGAGCACGCGTCAAAGATGGACACTAGCAAAGAGAAAATACGCTATATTTTACAGTTTTTCTTCGATAAAGGCGAAAACGCAAGCCAGGCGGCTGAAAATATGAATAGTGTTTATGGTCCTGATACTGTAACAGCCAATCACGCGCAATTTTGGTTTCGTCGATTCCGTTCCGGCAATTTCAATGTCAAAGATGCACCACGCACTGGAAGGCCAATTGTCGAAAATATCCATAGAATCATGGACATTGTCGAGTTCGACCGTCATGTAAGCACTGTTTCGATTGCCCAAGAGCTAAAGATTGCACAAAAAACCGTTTGGAACCATTTTAATAAGGCTGGATACAAAAAGAAGCTCGATGGATGCCACACGAGTTAACGAAAAAAAACCTCATGGACCGAATTTCTATCTGCGAATCGCTGCTGAATCGCAACAAAATCGACCCATTTCTGAAGCGGTTGGTCACTGGTGATGAAAAGTGGATCATTTACGACAACGTCAAGCGAAAACGGTCGTGGTCGAATCGCGGTGAGCCGGCGGAAACGGTGGCCAAGCCAGGATTGACGGCTAGGAAGGTTTTGCTGTGTGTTTGGTGGGATTGGCAGGGAATTATCTACTATGATCTGCTCCCCTATGGCAAAACTCTTAACTCGGAACTGTACTATCAACAATTGGACCGTCTGAAGGAAGCAATCGCCCAAAAGCGGACAGCTTTGGCCAATAGGAGAGGAATTTGTTCCATCAGGACAACGCCAGGCCACACACATCGATAGTGACTCGCCAGAAGCTCCGGGAGCTTGGTTGGGAGGTTCTTATGCATCCACCTTATAGTCCGGACCTGGCACCAAGTTATTACCATCTGTTCCTGTCCATGGCGAATAATTTTGCTGGTGAAAAATTCGCTTCAAGAGAGGCTTGTGAAAATCGACTGTCTCAATTTTTTGCCAATAGGGACGAGGGCTTCTATGAGAGAGGCATAATGAAATTACCTTCAAAATGGCAACAAGTTATCGAACAAAACGGCGCATATTTGACCTAAATCGGATCATTCTAACTATGGTAATTAAAGCCTTTAATTTCATGCAAAAATAATGGATTTCTTTTTACTACATCTGATATTAATTTATTTTTAACCAACATATCACTTTGTATACAACATTCACATAATTCATTAAACGATTGATGCCAATGTGAAAACGTAGCATTTATAAAATCTTGAAGCTTATAACTTTTCTTCTTCAAATCATTAATAAAAATTGAAATAATTAAGTTATTATTTGTAGTACATTTTACATTATCACAGGATTTGCACCGACTTATAGTATTTACCTTATATTCTAGTAAACATTTTATATAGTCATATTTGGTACAAAGAGCTATAAGAAATTCGGATGCATCTCGTTTTATGTGTTATGTCCTGGAGGAGGAACGCAACTTGACGCTTGCTCTCGCAAGCTCCGACGTACTTGCAAGTCTGCGGTATAGATCAAGGATCGGAATGATTCCTTTATCTGGCGTGGACGTACGTCGGTAGTCCTTTATTTAGGTCAGGGAACTGAATCCCTTTACCTGCGATAGGACCGTGAGCGACGGTTGTGGAAAGGGAAGATTTTTACATTAAATAATTATTTGTGGCGAGTGGTTATGTATTATTTACAAATTATGCATTTATTGATATAAGTATTAATTTAAGTTGCAAGAAAATCGATTTTCAGATATATACGTTGTGTAACTATATATATATATATATATATATATTTATGTGGTCGCGGTTCTAGAGGCTACTTTTAAATATTCCGAGGGATATTCAGGTACGAGAAGATCAGGTGTCGGGGAAGCGCGTATCGAAGGAGAAAATCGACGCGAGGATGCCCTTCAGGGAGAGGGAGAATAAATAGGAATGAGGCCACGGAGTAAGGCTGCATGGAAGCCACGCGTACCCCCTTATAGAAGTGAAGTTGGAGGGGAAGGTTTCGGGGATGGGCTCCAAAATAAAGGAGAACCTATAGGAGATCGGTCTTCGGTGGGATTCAGGGATGTTGGTGAGTAAGATACAGGAGGAGTTCCGGGGGGAGAATCGGGAAGGAACAACAAATGAGAATGTGCAAATCTTGAAACTTCGGATTCTTTATGGCGAACAATATAGTCCGGGCGATCTTGTAATGCGAGTTCTAATGAGGCGACTTCAAAATCTTCGCGGTTTTCGTACTTTTCTGAGGTAGTTAGGTCCGTTTGAACTTGATAACATTGAGCCACTGCAATCGGATTCCACAATTAAGGAGGCATGCCAAGGGGAATAGAGAAAGGGAAAAAGGGGAAAGAGAAACGAGAGAGAGAAGAAAGATAAGAGAAGAGAGCAGGTAGTGAGAAAAATAGACAATAAATGAGAAAACAAAACAAAAAGAAAAGCTTACTGTTGTCGTATGATAGTTCCCTTTGGGTGAAGGATAATAGCCTGTTGTCGGCCTCGACTTTGGGTCCAGATATCGTGTGGTGCCTTAGGTTCTGGACAGCGTCTGTATTTTCGGGGTTGCTGTGAAGACTGGTTACCGTTGGTGATGATAATGAGTCAACCGAGCCAATTTATAGAGAACCGAATGAAAAAATGTAACTTGGTATATCCACTAGACACTAAGTGATTTACGAGAGGAGCTTCTTTCTTGGCTGCTGGCTCGGCGAGAAGTGGCTGAGACTTTCGACTTTTCTCAAAAAGTCAGCTCGGTTGAGGGAGTGGGGTCTAATATTTTTATGCCCAAATATGGTCATAGGACTGTGCTTCGAATGTTTTTAGAGGTTGAGTCAAGAGCGTAAGATAAACCATTTTTATAGGAGATAGGGAGCATGTGGCAATAAGAGGATTTATATAGTTTACAAAACGTGGCAGCTATCTTAAGAAGGAAATGTCGATATTTTTAAGTAGGATGTCGCGGTATTGTTAACGTAGACTGAGCGCGTGGGAACAAGATCGGAGTTGGGTTCGAGATTGGAATTTTCAAAGATTCTAGGGTCATCGCGTCGTGTGATAACATATAATAATAATAATAATAATAAATTCAATTTTCCTTGTTTATAAAAGAGGTCTAGAATGCGCGAAGTCCGCAGGACGTAACATATGTTACTGGAAAAATACTCTCCTAAACATCACCGTATCGCATATGTATTTAATTTAGCTACTCCATTTTCATATCGATATGCTAATTTACCTAAAACATTTAGTTTATCACAAGTGAACAAGTTGTTCTCTAATATCATTTAAATGTAATAAACATTGTAATACTGCATTTGCATAACATGAAATCTTATTTGTGTTTTGAAAACCATTTATAACCAATGTAAAATTTTGTCTAGTCTCTTGATACGGCTCCTGAACAGAAGAAACTACCTTTGGCAATGTCCACAAGTCATCTTTTACTTTACGATGTCGCTGTTTTGAAATAGTAATCATTGCTTCCTCTGTTTTATACATTTTTTTAACCGATTATATTCAATAATAGCTTCTTCACTAGCTTTTACTGATGAAGAGTCGTAGTTAATTAAATACAATCCCTTTGTAGATGTTACTCGCGATAATTCAACATAAACTTGACCACAATTAAATAAAGAGTTACCTATATCCATGATAGCATTCTGCAGACCCAGTCCTTGACTTTTATGAATGGTAATTCCATAACCAGAGAGAAGAATGAGAGCGGCCACCGCCCGTATTTCGGAGGATACGGCTAGGTGCATTTTAGATACGCCATCTGACCAAAATGCGCCTAAACTACGTCCGCTAGGCGCACTTTCACGGTGATAAAAGTAAAATGCGCCTAGGTTCGTGTCCGTACTACTTCCATGCAATGGATAGTAGATTAGAAAAAGACAGACGACAGACAATCGTTCCGTCTTTGTCTCACTACTGAGCGGCGCGCGGCAGTAAACACGAGGCGAGGTAGCGGCGATCTTATCAGTAAGCGAACATCTCCCCGCTTTTCTTCCATCTTTCACGCTCCAGAGACATCAAAAGACGCGGTAGCGTCTCGTGTCAAGGGAACGTGCGAAGCGAGGAATTATTTTTCACGCACGCGAGGTAGCACATGGGAGACTAGACGAGCGTCAACATATTATTTGTTTCTTTCCCGCTCGTCTTATTGATTGCGTGAGCTGCGAGATTTTTCTCGCTACTCCTATACCTCGCTCTTTCTCTCTCTCGCTCGTTCTTTCTCTCTCTCGCGCACTAGCTCGCTCTTCCTCTCTTCTCGTGTTCTTACGGCTTGATTAAATATATTAATTACATGACAATATATATATAAATAAATGACACATATATAATGTATATGTATATAAAGAATATTTAGTATTAATGCACAAATAAAGAAGAAAGAATTATAATGAGAGACGAAAAGTTAATAGAAATCCACTCTTAGCCAATATATACATCTTTTAAAAATGATTTGTTATTAAAGTATATGATAGAATAATCTATTTATGCTAATAAATTTAAATTAAAAATTAAATGAAATGTTATTTGTTTTGTAAAAGATATTCCAATCTTACATTTTTCTTTTCGTAGCAAAAATAAATTTAGTCTAGTAACAAAAGAAATTAGTTTTATTATCATATTTCAATTACGACTTTACTATTTAATTTTACGACTAGATAACGTGCATATTGTTGCTCAACGGAAACCGCGAGAAAATGGTGATCTCCGTCAAAAAATAAATGCAAACTTTATAATAATATAATAATTTTTTTACGTGTTTGTGTTTATAGTATAACCTGTTGAATTTTGTTAATTACACAGCTACACAAAAAAAAAGTGTCTTGATCTGGGGACGAGACATGTGTATTCCTATGTATTTTGACGCGCTGAATCTAAATCCGCTATCAAAATTGGCCCAACAGGTCTTGGTTCAACTCTAACCTCAAAAATCACCTAAAAATCACAGAAATATGCGAGAAAATTGTGATATACTGCCTGACAGGCAAATTTTAACCTAAAAACCAATGTCTACAGAGCCTTAAACTTACAATTAACCTGACCTTTTTTTTTTTTTTTTTTTTTTTGACGAGGAGGAAATCCATCATGGATATCCTGACCCTCGGGGAAGGGCCAGGGTTATGCCGGACTCCTACCGGCTAAAGCCTCCCCGGGTGGCGCTGCGAAGGGACTTGGGTCGGGGCCCCGGTGCCGCGTAACTGCTAATCGAGGCCCCGAGTCCAGGTTTGCACCTTCTGTCCCTGAGGGGCGGGGCGGGGGAGGGGGGGAAGCCGACCCGAAGGTCCGCTTCGACCACCGCTCCCCCAGGGGAATGGGGAAGCCGGCCCGAAGGCCCGCTTCGACCACCGTTCCCCTTTCCCACCCCTCACGCCTCGTCTCTTCGGTCGGGAAGGGGGAAGCCGGCCGAGGCCCGCTTCACCACCGTTCCCGACGAGACGAGGCGCCGCCAATACACGTTGTGTGGCTGACTGACCCACCGTATCAGCCAGCCACCCTACGTTGGGAGGGTTGATTGGGACACCGGGAATCCCCGCCCAGTGCCCCGCCCTCCCGCCCGGCGGTTGCGGGGAGATATACTCCCCTAGCCGCCGGGCTCTCCCCACCTCCGCGGAGGAATGGGGGGGTCCTAGTGACCCCCCTCCCGCATATCCGAACTACGTTTCGGATTTGCGGTTAGGGGGGGGAGGGGCATTTTCGACGGCTTATCGCCATCGATACCCTCTCCCCCCCTTATTTTTATCCGACGCCCTTTTTCGGGCCAGTCGGTGGTCTGTGGGTGTAGGGCCTTGGCCTCAGCCTTGCCCTCCACCCACTACCTTCTCCCGTTGCTGCCCTTGGAGGGGCAGCAGAGGGCGGCGGTGGTGGCGCCATAGCCACCCCTACTGCAGGGGGGGCGGTCAGCATCGCTGCCGCCACCATCAGAGGGGTGAGTCGGTGAAGTACCACCACCGCCACCCTTCCGTCTCCGACTCCTCTCTGGCCTCCGTGGGGGGCACCGTGCCCCCTACGGGGTCCCCGCCTTGCTGGTGCATGTGGGGGAGCAGGAGTGGGAGGGGGAGGAGGAGGAGGTGGTGGACCCACCATCCTCCTAAGTTCGTCCTCCTCCGACGAATCAGCGTCTCCCTCCCTGCTCCCGCTCCTCCCCGCTCTCCACTGGCGGTGCCTCTCGCGCCGCCTCCTTTTTCTTCCCCGACCTTCTGCCCTTCTCCGTGTCTCTTCCGCCTCCTCCTTCTGCGTCATGACCGATTCGCAGAAGGAGGAGAATGCTTCCCATCTCTTCTCACTCCCGAGGATCGCCCCGACTATCCTCGGGAGTGAGAGGTCCTGGCCCAAGGCCCGGACCATGACTCCGCGCTCGGCACTCCAGGCGGGGCAGTCCTGGAGTGTATGTTGCGCGGAGTCATGGTCATATCCGCAATGGTGGCAGGAAGTTGTGCGTTCCTTCCCGATGCGGCACAGGTACTCACCGAAGCAGCCGTGCCCGATGAGCACCTGTGCCATCCTGAATGTCAGGGTTCCGCGTGCCCTTCCCACCCATTCCTGCAGGAAGGGCCGGACGGCCTCGACGGTCCTCCTTCCGTACCTGGCGTTGGCCAGGAGCCTTTGCCATCTCTCGAGGAGGACCCGCCGAGTCTGGTGCTTCATCTCACGTATGGCCCTGGCGAGCGGTTCTCCGTCCCCCCCTGTACGGATGAGCTCACGCTTCCTGTCGTACATTCTCTTGTACGACAGGGCCATGAGCTCCAGGGGGGGCATGCTCGCCAGGACCGTCGCCGCCACGCAAGACACGGTGCGGTAGCACCGCGCTACCCTGACCGCCAGCACCCTCTGCACTCTGCGCAATTGCGCCTGCATCGGGCGACTGGCGGCCAGGGCTTCCGCCCAGATTGGCGCACCGTATAGCGCCACCGAATTTAAAACTCCTGCGTGGAGGCGACGAGCCTTCCCGTCTGGTCCCCCGACGTTGGGCATGAGCCTGCCCAACCGGGCGGATACCACCCTTAGTCGGGGGACCAGTCTATTTACGTGTTCTCTGAAGCACCAGGTGCCGTCCAATCTGAGGCGCAGATAGTTCATCTGGGCCTCCAACGGAACCCTGACTACGCCAACCCGCACCCAGGCTTGGGGTGGCTTCCTTCCCTTTCTGTGAAAGAATATGGCTTCCGTCTTTCTTTCAGCCACCACCAAGCCCAGGTTGCGGATGGCACGCACAACTCCTGCCACCGCGATATTGGCCGTGTTCACGGCATCCCCCCAGTCATTCCCCCCGGCCAGGATCTGTGTATCGTCCGCGTAGCACACGATACTACAGCCGGGGGGGAGGGCTGTCCGGAGGACTGAATCATATCCGAGGTTCCACAGTAGTGGGCCCAGAACTGAGCCCTGTGGAACCCCGCAACTCATTCCCCTCTCGCGCACCTTGCCGTCGGCGTCCGTCCATGTGAGACGCTGACCCCGGAAATAATCCTCGATGACGGCCACGAGGTAGGGTGAGAAGCGGAAGTAATTCCACATTGCCTGCACCACCCTACCCCAGGGCAGGGTGTTGAACGCGTTGGCGATATCTAACGATATCGCCACCGCCACCCTGCCCTCCATCACGATGGCCTCCGAGAGGGATCTCAGATGCTTAATTGCATCTACAGTAGATCTTCCCTCCCGGAAGCCATATTGACCGTCATCGAGGTTAGGACCTTCCCGGGACATATGCTCCTGGAGGCGGGCAGCGATAATCCGCTCAAACAGTTTGCCCGCTTCGTCCAGGAGGCATATGGGCCGGTACGCGGAGGGGGAGTCCTCCGGTTTGCCCTCTTTTTGGAGGAGGACCACATTGGCCCTCCCCCAGACTGGGGGGAACCTTCTCTCCCTGAGGGCTCGCGAAAATAGCGAGGCGAACCTCCCGCTTAGATACCCCGAGGCCAGGGTTAGGACGCGGCCGGGGATGCCATCCGGTCCGGGAGCTTTCCCGTTCTTGACCTTCTTGACACCCCCAGCCACCTCCTCCTCTGTGACCCCCGGTACCTCCCCCTGTTGTTCGGGGGATGGTGGAATGTATGGGGTGATGGGGTTACCCTTCCCAACCGGGAAAAGGATTCCCATCACCCTCTCCAAGAACTGGGGGTCAAGCGTCACCGTCTTAGGGGGCGTCCATGGTCTCATTTTCTGCATGACCATTCTGTATGGACGCCCCCACGGGTCAGCGTCTAGTGAGAGGAGGAGGTCGTCCCATCCTCTTCCTCTGGCCGCCCCGATGGCTTCTCTCAGTTTCACCGCTGCTTTGCAAAATTCCATCCGGGTGGCCCGAGTGGCCTCAGGGTCCGGGGGTCGCTTGTTTCGCTCTTTCCGGAACGTCCGCCTGGCGTGGACCGATCTGCGCCTCAAGTCGGCTATCTCGTCGGTCCACCACCAGGCGGATCGTTTCGGGCAGGACCTGACTCTGGGCATGGAGGCATCGCACGCCTGTGCTAGTATATCCATTACCTCCATGACCTCAGAGTCAAGGTCCTGCCCCTCTCTTCGTCGTGGCCAGGTGGAGCCCTCCAAGGAGATCTCTAGGATCTCCTTGTTTAGCTTGGCTAGTGACCATCTTCCGGGTCGGGGTTCCTTCCTTTGGACTGGCCGCAGGCCATTGGGGGTGACGGACAGTTCCATCTCAATAATGAGATGGTCCGATAAGGTCTCAATTTCGTCCGCCACCCTCCAGGTCTGCACCCTCTTCATGGCAGCAGGGGTTGCCCACGTTAGGTCAATAATTGACTCCCCCTGCTGCCCCACGAATGTGGATTTGTCTCCCTCATTGAGGATGTGCAGACCTAGGCCCGCGGCCCAGTCCACTGTTTCCTCCCCCCTCCTGTCACCGCGCCGGGATCCCCACACTTCTGACTTTGCATTAAAATCCCCGGCAACGATGACAGGACCCTGGAGATGCTGTCTCACAGCATCTCCTATCTCTTGGAGCCTGGACCTGTACTCAATCAGGTCCAGGCTCTTTGCTGGGGGGAGGTATACCCCGACCACGATGGTCACTCTCCACCTGACCACGACGTACCCCCGGCCACAACTCAGGAATTTTGCCGGGGGTGAGCTTTCGCTCGCCTTCCATGTGATAGCGACAGAGCCCCTGTCGTCCCCAAACCACCTTGGGTGGTTTCTGGGGACATAGTAGGGCTCTGCCGCTATCCCTAGCCCTGCACCGCGCTCCGCCATCGAGTGCTCGAACAGCGGTTGAGCTTGGCGGGCGCGGTGCAGGTTTGCTTGTAGCAGCCTGGTGGTCATTATTTGTCGGTCGGATTGACAATGACCTTCCCACCAGGCTCTCTCCCTCATCGCTCTCAGCGTTTTCCACCGGACGTGGACGCTTTTCTCCTCTCTTCTCCTCCACCTCCATTTGCTCTTCCTCCGCCTGCGTGGAGGGTGGAGGGGGTAGTGGTGGTGGAAGTCGCTTCCTTTGTGGGAGCGGTGATGGAGCCTTTTCAGCCTCTCCACTTTCCGCCTCCCTTTTTTTATTTTCCTCCTTGCCGCTGGGGGGGACAGGAGGGTCCTGGGGCTTCGGTGCGGACGCCTCTCGCCTCTCCACTGTCCCTCCCGCGGTTCTCCTTCTTCCCTTCGGTGGCCGGCAGGCTGGTCCTCCCATCCTATGACCTGCTGGCACTCCTGCATCAGCGCATACTTGGCACCTGGCTCTCGATATACAATCTCTTGCCAGGTGCCCTTGTTCTCCGCATCTGTAACAGTTTGTTCTCCTGTCTATGTTATTCTTACAGTTTTGCTGCACGTGTCCCTGCTCTAGGCATTTATAGCACTGTAATGGTCTTGCTCGCAGCATTTCCACCTTCACCTGCGTCCACCCTATTCTTATATTCCCCATCTTAGCAATCCTTTTTGCTGCCAAAACGGGGCACTGGATCCATAATGATCCTATTCCATTCGGGGTCACCCTTATTTTCCCCGTCTTTACTTCCGTCCTTTCACACCCACCTGCCTTGGCCACTTCCTCTGCAGCTTCCTCCTCCGTGGTGGATATCTCCAGATTCCGAAGCCTTAATTCCCCCATTTTCTGCGGCCTGCTAATTTTTGCTCTATCCGACAGTATGTCTCTCAGTTTCTCCGCAAGGATGTCTGCTCTTTTAACTCTCTCCTCGCCTGGGATTTCAAGGACCAACGCTCCCGTGATCCCGACCCTGGTCTTCAATTTGTCGATCCCTATACTGGTTAGGTCAACTCTCTTCTTTGCTTCAGCCAGTAACTCTTTATACTGGCTCTTGTCGGCCGTTATCGTTACCGCCGCGGTGTTGGGAATTCTTCTCCTAGGCCCTCTTCCCTCCTTTCTTTCAGCCTTCACCACCTTTTTAGCCTCCTGCTTCTTCTGCTCCTCCTTCTCCTTTTTCTTTTCCCTCCTACCCACGACTTTTGTCCACATTTCTCGTTGTGGTGTAGGCGCCTCCTCCTTGTCACGTTGTGCTTGTGCCTTTCTTTGCGCACTCGTGGGTGGGAGTTGAGGGTATTCTCTCAGGTTTTTGTTTCCTTCGTATTGTGCCATCCCTTTATCCCTTGACTCTTTCCCCATTTCCCTTCCCTTGTTTCTCTTGTCTTTCCCAGCCCCTTGTTTGGGAGCCTCCCTTCCCTGTGACGTCCAATCATTCAGCGCCCTGAACACCATCTTCGAAATCTCTACTCCCAATCCTTTCTCTCCTCCTTTCGCTGATTCCTCCTTTCCTTCCACCCTAACCTTCGTGCTCAGGAGGACATCTTCCCTGATCTTGGGGCCTATTTCTACTTTCTCGGCGACCCTGGCTTCTCTCCCCGGACGTTTCCTATCCTTCGGAATTAATCCCTTCTGGACTTCAATTACACCAACTGGGATCTCTTCCTCGTCCATCATGTCGTCTATTGGTGGGGTAATTGCTCTTTCTTTTCCTATGCGGATCAGGGGCGAGGGAGCACTCGCCGCATGCCACGGCGCCTCCCTTGAACTTTGACCCGCATTTCCTGGGTGCTTCGAGGGCGGGGAGGATACCGCCACATGCAGCGGTGCCTCCCTTAAACCACGGAGCATCTCCTTCACCTCCTCCAGTTCCTTCCTCACCTCTGTCAGTAACGTCTTCAAATTAGCGTTCTCCGTCCTTAATTCCTCTATGAGGTCCAGGTTATCCCCGCATCTGTCCTTTGCCATTTGCATGGCCATCATGTTTGCTCCCGCTGTTATGGCAGCTGCGGCGTCTCTGAGGACCTTGACGTGGGTGCCCTTCAAGCTCTTTGACTTCTGCGAGAATCCAAGTACCTTTGTTGATGCTTCCAGAATCGTCGCCGTAATGTCCCGGAAGGGGGCCTCCTTTAGGTGTTCCGTATGTTTCTTAAGTCCTGCCTTGTACTTCCGGTTGGAAGTGCAGTCCTGGAACTCTTCGAGAGGGTTTTCCATGCCCTTCAGCAGGAATTCCTCCCTTTTTTCTTCCATAATGGCCTGTTTTCTCGCCATAAACTCTTTTTTGAGTCGGTATCCCCCTGTTGTTTCTGGCCTGCCCCTGCCTCTGGTGGCCTTCTCAACGAGACACTCCTCGTCCGTATTCCCGTCTTCGTCTCTGGGGATTTCCCACTTTCCTTCCGTTTTCTTTTGGACAATTTTCTCACCATCGTCCGAGTCCTCCTCTTTGGAGGTGGTGAATGGCGTCGAATCATCTACTCTAAGAGGCGATCGAGATCGGTCGCTGTCCTCGATCTCTTCAGCCTTCTTCGTTTCCTGGGACTTTCCGCTACGTAGCCCCTCCCTCCTTGCCGTTGTCTGGCTTCTGCCAGTACGGCTTCTCGTATCCTTTATCCTAGCCTGGGTCGTCTTATTCATATCCGTATCCGATGATTCGTTTGAGGAAGAAATATAGTCTGTCATTGTGGTTTCTAACCCACCACTCTGCACGGCTCCGGTGCCCGGGCATGCCCGCATCCCCCCGGAAAGGGGGAGCCTCCGAGTTCCCCCGGAGGAGCACCATATGGCACGGGCCGACGGAATATTACATCGTCGGCACTGGCCTCCCGCCCCCTACACGCGCCCTGACCACCATTTCTGGTGGCCAGACCGCTTTCGGGGGTCCCACACCTCCGACAATGTGGGCACCGTGCAGAGCGCCGCCACGCGGGGGGCCCCATGGAAGGAGGTAGTTCACCGGTGTCGCACCCCACCGGGAACGTCTCCCCCATGGCAGCCAGCGTGCTCGCGCCGCCCGAGGGTCCGCTTTAGGGTGATGCGATCGCATTCCCTAGGGCACAGCACACAGGGACTCCGACCCCGCCTCGGAATACGTCCGAGCGGCCCGGAGCGCCCCTCCACCCCCCGGGTACCGTGAGGGGTTCCAAACCCTCACGGTGTGCAGACCCGGGTGTGGGCACCTCTCTCCGCATGGCCGTGGCCAGGACGGATGAGGGAGAGGATCGTTCCCTTTGGCTGCTGGAGCACCGGCGTGCAATGCCTCCGGGAATGAGTCCTCTGGTTGGCGCCTGAGGGTGTCTCAACCCCGACCTCGGAATACGTCCGAGCGGCCCGAGACACCCCTCCACCCCCCAGGTACCGTGGGGCAAGCCCCACGGTGTGCAGACCCGGGTGTGGGTTCCTCTGTCCGTTCGACCGAGGCCGAACGGGTGAGGGAAGTCGGGGAGTCCACCTTCGAAGAAGGTGGGGTCCTCTCCCCTCGTCACCCTAGGGTGCCCCGACCCCGACCTCGGAATAAGTCCGAGCGTCCCGGGACATCCCCTCCACCCCCCAGGTACCGTGGGAATAGTCCCATGGTGTGTAGACCCGGGTGTGGGATCCTTCATTCGCCCAGCCGTGGCTGGGACGAGCGAGGGAGAGAGGTCCTCCCCTCTTCGGCTGCCGGAGCACCGGCGTGCAATGCCTCGGAGGGTGGGATCTCTCAGGACGCGACAGGGTACCCCGACCCCGGCCTCGGAAACGTCCGAGCGGCCCGGAGTACCCCTCCGCATCTCAGGCACCACGGGGGAGGAGGATCCCCATGGGGTGGAGCCCTGGATGCGGGTACGTCCCTCCGCCCCGGTCTAACCGTAACGGTCCAACCGAGGCGGGAGGAAAGGGTTCTCTCTCTTCGGCTGCCGGAACACCGGCGTGCAATGCCTCGGAGAGAGAGGTCCCCTTCCTGGAGCGAGTGTGGAGAAGGTCATCCCTGTCGGCTGCCGGAGCACCGGCGTGCAATGCCTTCAGGGATGATGATCTCCTCCCACCCGCTCTGTGACCATGCTGGTCATGGACCAGGCTGGTCACTCAGCCCGGTCGGGTGCTCTTGGTCCAGTCCCTCCGTACAGACCACTCCGGCATGGTAGAACCTGCCAGGGGCCGAAACCCCCGCCGGCACAGCTCTGTACATCATCGGGACCTTCAAGCCTCCCACCACGTCAAGGTGGCACCCACGGGGAGGACAATTAACCTGACCTGACCTAACCTAACCTAACCAAACCTAATCTAACCTAACCTCGTCTCACGTAATCCAACCGATCCGATTGTACTCTACTGCCGGGCAGGCCAATTTTGACACAAAAACCATTGTCTGCGAAGCCTTAACCTACAAAAAATATAACCTAACCTAACCTTTCTCGGTTGAAGTTGACATGACCGTCCGTATGGTCAGCACATTCCTGTACGTTTTCGGGGTATTCGAGTTGAATTTTACGTTTTTGTGAAACTTTCTTGTATCCCCAACCTCATGACCATTGAATCTTACTTTAAAAAATACCTCTGATTCCTCAAAGTTGCTCATTTTGCAATTAAAATAAGGACATGTGCTGAAAATATGTATATATATGAGCATGATATTTTAAATGTTTCTCGCGTCGCAGTTTATGAACTCGGGGTCACAATTTATATTCTTTTTCATGTTCAAATGAAATCTAACTTGTCATTCATATCAAATTAATTAAAAAATTGTCTTCAATCTATTTTTTTTCTACTATACCGTGTTTTTTTTTCTTCGAAGGATCTATGCAAAGGGTTTCGCTTACGTTTCTTCCCTTTTATATTCGTTTCTCTTTTCAGCATCCAGCAAAAATCAGCCATCATGACTTCATCCCATCTACCCTGATATCGTTGTTCCATCACTTTCATATCTTTATGAAACCGTTCTCCTTGTTCTTCGCTGTAGTCTCCAATATTTTCGGGAAGCCTATCCAGATGTGAATTGAGGAAGTGTAATTTTTTATCTGCGATATTTTTGGTGGTTTGTACCCCTCCTTGTTAGCATTTTTCACCTGTGTCTGTAACCAGGGCACGTGGTGACGGTGGGCAACGGATCCATACTGGCTGAGTCCCTGGGTACACAGCGTTCATGCCGTCATGGCAGGCACACGTAAAAAGTGTCTTACGATGCAGGGATTAGGAACCCCAGTATCGGCGTCTGGTCAGGGTGGGAAAGCGGGCCCTCTGACGTCGGCATCATGCAATCGTAGCTCTTCATCAATGGAACTTGGCTGATGAAGAGTCTCATGCTATAAGAAAAAAGACTTTGGGCATTTCACAATCACACGACTGCCAAAAGAGTTCAGATACATTCTGTTATATTTCCAGTAAATATGAAGTAAGCTGTTTGCGAAAAAAAATAAATGAAGAAGTAAAAAGGCTTTATGAAAACTGTTTCAGTCGTAAATTACTACACCAAGAGACAAATTGGGTTCCTCATATTATCTGTAATTCCTGCAGACTGATGTTGTATCGTTCCAAAAATTCAAAAAACCAAAAATATCGTAGATATTCTACACCAACTATATGGAAGAAACCACTCCATATAAAAGATTGCTACTTTTGCATGAATAACGTTAGAGGGATCACCGCGAAAAAAAAGAGTACCATTTCATACATTAATGTGTCTACAGTAATAAGGCCAACTGAAATACATCCAAAAGCACGTAGCACTGATACTACCGTTGAAAAAGATGATGTAATGGAAGTCGACAACCAACCTGAAGAAGATAGTAGTGACACTGGTGACCAACCTGAAGAAGATACTGATGATACTGATGACAATGACGACGGAGAAGATGATTATGTTGCGTATAACACCAAATCGAAAGTTCCAGTTTTAATGTCGCAGTTGGAACTAAATGATCTCATTCGAGATCTAGGATTACCAAAAGATGGTGCGGAATTTGCTGCTTCATTTCTTAAAAAAAGAAACTTCTTGAAGCCGAACACAAAAGTCTCATTTTATCGCAATAGAGATGAAGAATTCCGAAAATATTTCACAAAAAATAAAGAGACCTCTTTGGTATATTGCATTGACGTAAGAGGTTTGATGGATCACTTGAAAAAAAATGCGTATAGAGATGAAGACTGGAGACTTTTCATCGATTCATCAAAACGCAGCATAAAAGGAGTTTTACTACACAATACAAATTCCTACGCTCCCATTCCGATAGCTCACTCAACAGCGATCAAAGAGGAGTATAACAATGTAAAAATGCTTCTAGATAAAGTGAAGCACGCAAGTCACAAATGGCAAATCTGTGGTGATCTCAAAATTATAACTATGATACTAGGACAACAATCAGGTTTCACGAGAGAGCCATGCCCTATGCCTGTGGAACAGCAGAGATCGAGCCAACCATTATAGCAAACAACATTGGCCTGAGAGAGTATCCTTTGAACCTGGTTCTCACAACATCATCAACGAAAGTGTGGTTGATCCCCAGAAAATTCTCCTTCCACCCCTTCACATCAAGCTTGGTCTGATGAAGCAATTCGTCAAAGCCTTAGATACGGACGGCGAATGCTTTACGTATATAGGGCGAAAATTCCCATCTATTTCTGATGCTAAATTGAAAGAAGGTGTATTTGATGGACCACAAATTCGAACGTTATTCAAGGACATGAATTTCGTCACTCAAATGACCGACATTGAAAAGGAAGCTTGGGAAAGTTTCAAAGCAGTAGCGACGAATTTCCTAGGTAACAATAAAAGTCCCGACTACAAAAAAATTGTGGCTAAGATGGTAAAAAACTTCCAAAAGTTGGGATGTTTGATGAATTTAAAATTACACTTCCTCCATTCACATCTGGATAGGTTTCCCGAAAATGTTGGAGACTACAGCGAAGAACAAGGAGAACGGTTTCATAAAGATATGAAAGTGATGGAACAACGATATCAGGGTAGATGGGATGAAGTCATGATGGTTGATTTTTGCTGGATGCTGAAAAGAGACGCGAATATAAAAGGGAAGAAACGAAAGCGAAACTCTTTGCATAGATCCTACGAAGAAAAAAGAACACGGTATAGTAGAAAGAAAATAGATTGAAGACAATTTTTTAATTAATTTGATATGAATGACAAGTTATATTTCATTTGAACATGAAAAAGAATATAAATTGTGACCCCGAGTTCATAAACTGCGACGCGAGAAACATTTAAAATGTCATGCTCATATATATACATATTTTCAGCACAGGCCCTTATTTTAATTACAAAATGAGCAATTTTGAGGAATCAGAGGTATTTTTTAAAGTAAGATTCAATGGTCATGAGGTTGGGGATACAAGTGAGTTTCACAAAACCGTAAAATTCAACTCGAATACCCCGAAAACGTACAGGAATGTGCTGACCATACGGACGGTCATGTCAACTTCAACCGAGAAAGGTTAGGTTAGGTTATATTTTTTGTAGGTTAAGGCTTCGCAGACAATGGTTTTTGTGTCAAAATTGGCCTGCACGGCAGTAGAGTACAATCGGTTCGGTTGGGTCACGTGAGACGAGGTTAGGTTAGACTAGGTTTGGTTAGGTTAGGCTAGGTCAGGTCAGGTTAATTGTAAGGTTAAGGCTCTGTAGACATTGGTTTTTAGGTTAAAATTTGCCTGACAGGCAGTATATCACAATTTTCTCGCATATTTATGTGATTTTTAGGTGTTTTTTGAGGTTAGGGTTGAACCAAGACCCGTTGGGCCAATTCTGATAGCGGATTTTGATTCAACGCGTCAAAATACATAGGAATACACATGTCTCGTCCCCAGATCGAGACACTTTTTTTTGGTGTGGCTGTGTTATTAATTCAGCATGTTATAGTATAAAAAATATATTTTAATATAAAAATTAATGTAATATTAATTGTTTGCATTTGCAAGAAATATGGATAGAACAGGATAGGTTGCAGTGATACATAGGAAGAAAAAAGATAGATGGATAAATAGATAGATAGATAGATATAGAGATAGATATAGATGGATAAATAGATAGACAGATAGATAGATAGATAGATAAATAGATAGATGGATAGATAGATATAGAGAAATAGATAGATAGATAGTTAGATAGTATAGAAAAAAAGATAAATGGAAATATAATTATCATTATTATTATTATTAATGTTTTCAGTTTCAAGAGAACATCCGCTTAAACGTAAGTCTTACTTAGGTCCAGTTACGAGTGTTAACACTCGTAAAGTCAGCCGAATTTTAAACATCTCGTAGAAACAAGTGTTTCAACTCAATATAAATGTAGAGGAAAGTAACCGAAACAGCCAAGAACCTCCTACAGAAAGGAAGAGATTTGAGCGGAAATTCATATTCAGTAGCTTCGAGACATTAAGTCAATTAGACATTCCATGTTAATGTAAGTTGCATATTAAATAATAATTATTCATTGTTAATTTCTTCTCTGCTTCGCATTTATTTTCGAGCTTTTTGCATTATGTTTCAAATCAGCATGTTAATCTTTGACTTGTGAAAGGAATTGTTCGCTTAACAATTGAAACTTAGCGAATGTAATGAAAGGCCATATATCATTGATAATTGATATGAGCAATTTCAATCGGTTCAATCGAAGAGCGTTCCATTGTGTAGGTTACAATTGGTTGTATAGATAATATTTATAATCGTAACATCGTGAAAGATGCCGATGATTGAAAAACGCTAAGATTTAGTTTCATAATTTATTTTAACCGGAGTTTAAGACTTATTGAGACAAACTTGTATAGTCACATTGCTCATATGCATAACTGAAGTAGAACAAATAATTATATAAAGTGAAGATGATGTCAAAATTAAGTTAAAATAATTTTGACGTTATCTTGACCTTTGATAATTATTTGTTCTAGAGAAGGAAACAGATTAATTAAATGCCAGCCATCGTAACTAGCATCCTTGATGCTATCATATACCGACATGGGTGCCGACCACGATAATCTCGGACAACGGCCCGCAATTTCTGTCCGAAGACTTTGCCAAATTGTGCAAGGACTTCGGGATCCGCCACCGCACCACGCTAATCTATACACCACAGTGCAATTCCGTGGAACGAACCAACCGCACGATAAAAACCATGATAGCCCAGTACGTGGACAAGCAACACCGACGATGGGGCGAGAATTTACTGGCTTTACGCTTCGCCTATAACACCGCCCGACACGACGCTACCGGATTCAGCCCGGCCTTCCTCAATCACAGACGAGAACTAGCCCGACCGCATCTCGAAGACCGGGGAAGCATACCGCCGGCCCCGCCGCCGACGACCGCTACCAAAATCCTGACCGAAACCTACGAGCTGGTTAAAGTGCATCTCGCTCAAGCCTTTCAAAGGCAAGAGCCCCACTATAACTTACGCAGAAGAGCTTGGCGCCCACAACGGGGAGACATCGTCTGGAAAAGGGAACATTCTCAATCCAATAAAACGAAAGCATTCAACGCGAAACATGCCCCAAAATATACCGGCCCGTTAACAGTGAAGAAAATTCATTCTCCGGTAATCATAGATCTAAGAGACGAACGAGGTAAATATTACGGCAACGTTCACGTGCACGACTTGCGCCCCGTCTCCGACAACAAAGGCAAAGAAATCAACAGTATCACGACCGCAATAACAAATGACACAAAGCAAGTCACGAGATTACCAACGTGTCTTACCGAACAAAGAATCAACGACCGACAAAAGACTATAAAAGCCGAAGGAACCCAGTCCACCGAAAGTCGATATCCAGACATGGAGTTAGACAACTACATCGAAGAACTCGCCGAGATTTTGCTGTGAACGGACGATGACGCCGCCCGAGTATGGCAGCGCGTGGCACAGACCGCCGAGACAGCCTACACCGACACAACACCACCCACGGGCAGTAGCAGCACCACGGACGTTACGAGCGCATCCACCAATAGCAGCCATACCGCGGTCCTAGAATCTCTGCCGACCTTGGGCAGCGAACCTCCGCCATTAGCGCCACTCTCCCGACAACCCGGGAACCCGACATTACCAGTCAGCAAGGCCGAGCCGGGAAAGCCAGGGTCCGTACACGCAGCGAAAGGCGGTAGGCAGAACCAGCCACCACCTCGATTACCCGGGAGTACCAGTAGGCTCAACAAGTGGCCTAAAATCCGACTAGCACCTCCCGGACTAGTCGACTTAACGCGCCGATCCGCCGTCGCCGCCCAACACGGGATCCAGGAACTACCAGTCGGCCCACCAACCAAGCCAGTCACACCGAAGGGGACCATCCCGGTGATTACTCCGGACGAGCATTCTATCACGCCACCAACAACGGCGCGCAGTATGCCATCGCTCGACGACAACGGACCGAGAGTAATGCCCGTCGTCCCGGCCCTCTATCCGAGCCAACGAGCCCTTTAACGGGAAGGTCCGCATAGCAAGGGTCCGGCCCACACCACAGATAGAGATACAACCGATCGTCCAGATGCCGATGTAAGGGTCCGCAATGCCACCACCGGTACCTATCCTCCTGCCGACAGGAGAGTTGTGGCACGTGCCGTACTTTGCGGTAAATATGTCCCGAAAGTACCGCCTCCGCACCCCCGGAGGACGATGGAGCCTGCGATTCCGCCGGCAGGGACGGCTGCGGTACGTTAACCGCATTGGCTAACAAGGGTTTTAACGTCCACTTAGCGTCACAAAAAGGGGGGGGGGATAATGTAACGATACATACAATCATATCGTTACCCTGACTGCCGCTGAACATCACGCGGCAGTCAGCTGAACGCGCACCCCCCGACCCGCGCTGTCACCGCGCCTTTCTACGCGCTCACCCGAGTCTAGCCGAAGACCCGGCAGCGACGCTCGGGAAAAATCGGCCGCCGAGCCCAACTCACGGCGCCGCCGAGACGATCCTCGGGGAACGTCGCATACTCACGACTAATCTCGATCAAATTCGGATTAATCACCGAAAGAAACCGAAGACAAAAACGGACGAGTATATAATCTCGACAGTTTTTGACGAGAAGTCAGTCTTGGGATAGGCTTCAAGCAGTATTTGGAGAATCTTCGAAGAGTCTGAAGAAAACCATCGGCTAGGAATAGCCGTCCGAAAAGCTGCAGAGTGCATCCAGGAGATCGAGAGTTCGAGTAAGTAATCTACCAGGCTGCCACCGCCGGCATCCGCGATTGCTGCTTGTTCTTTGCGAAATAGAAAGATCGGACGGCCAGTTTGCCGTTACTCCGGTGTGTTCTCCGGAACGAGCTGCGTTTGTGCTATCTTTGCGAAATAGAGATCGGAGACGGCGAGTTTGCCGTCGCTCCGGTGTGTTCTCCGGAACGATTCTCTTTTGTACCGTCCTTGCGAAGTAGAAAGATCGGACAGCGAGTTTGCCGTTACTCCGGTGTGTTCTCCGGAACGATCTGCGTTTGTGCTGTCTTTACGAGATAGAGATCGGACGGCGAGTTTGCCGTTGCTCCGGTGTGTTCTCCGGAACGCTCTCCTAAATATATTGCTTTTTGTTTTCTTCCTCTCGCTACCTCCTCTAGAACTCGGAGTACACAAGGATACAAGGGCAGACAGAGTCGGCACCCATACCTACCGACTGGCCGGCGCGGCCGCCGGCCCAGAGTAACCCCCTTTGGCAAGGCGCATCGCGATCTACAAACCAAAAAGAGATCGCCTAACAACCGCGACTCGTAGGATCCAGGGAAGCCGCCAGGCCTTGCAAAAATTCTCCCGTCATCGGAAATCACGCAACGAAGCGAAACAAATAATTCCGACGTAACGAGAAACAAGCGCCAGCCTACGGCTCGACGACGCACGGCCTACCTAGTGTGTACACACCACAAGCGATAGCGCGGCACGACGCGATGCGTTTTTGCGCAGTTTCTTATGTACCACGTGAATCAGACAAGACGAAGAATAGGCATTTAAATCCGAAGAAAACCTACGACAACGCGAAATCGCTATTGCAGCCACCGCCCGCGAGTTTTCTTCCCGTCCACCGTACATTCTATGTATGACAATAATTATTTCCGACGAATCAACAGTTCCGCATCTTACCGCACCGTTATCAGCAGAATACGGCCTTGCGCAGCGACAACGAGCCGCAGCGAAACAACACCGCGCGTTGAACAGTACCCAAACAGTGGGGACCCTCGCGAAAACTAACACGCGGTCATTGTGTACTAAAGCGAAACGAATAAAGTGTCACTGTCGACAAACACCGACCGACTTCGATTATTCACCGATCACCTTCTCTTAATAAAACTTCTGCGCACGATTCGCTAACGACGATCGCGACGCAGGGGCCGGATCGACCCAGAAAAGCGAACCCGGAGGCACCGGCGTTACAACTCTTTCAATGAAATATTCCATACCTGACAGTAAAAGAATTTTTATTTTATCTATATAGTTGGTCAATTTATTTTCTACAATTGAAATAACTGTAGTAATTGTACCATTTACAAAACCCAAACTCGCATCAATATTACGCCGTATCATAATTTTTGCTCCAATTTTAATAACAATTTTCTGTGAAAGGCCAGCTGTCCTCGAATTATTATCATCATTATCTGACAATAACTGTAATATTTTTTTTTAATATGGAATACATTCAGTAATATCTTCAGCAATTAATAATATTTCTTTTGATGATATACGATGTAACATTGCATCGTTCAGAACGTTGCACATGTGACAAGTAGGCAACAAACATATATAAATACGGTGTCCGGTGGCAAATCATTAATAAAATTGCATAATTCATTTAATCTAGAGTCAAATGAAATACCTTTGAATGATATTTTCCTATTCTCAAGAATCTTAGAATTTGACTTTGTCCGTAAACCTATTCGAATTTTGGACAATAAATCACGGTAAGATGTGTATCCTTGTTGACGCATATTGATTGTTAATTCGTCATAGTCAAATAACGTAGCCCATAAATTAACAGTACCTAAGGAACCAAGGTATTTATTAATTTTTGCACCTGATAATTGTACGAAAACATAATCCTCGTGTACAGGTGGTAACTGAAGCAAATCTCCAAACAAAAGAATGTTTTTGTCCAAACCAACCATCATTACAATTACTAGTGTCAAATATTTCAGATAAACGTAGATGTTGTAACATCCCGCTATTCCGAGGCATAAAGAAGGAAATTTTTCTTCCAAAATCTAATTGCCGTAAAGATTTCCACTTAATGGATAACTGAATCAAGAAAAGAAACAAAGTCGTCAGGCACGCACCTTTCTTTGTCACTGTTTTTGGCTAACCAACAGGTCACGAACTATCTGTATCCCACATCTCAAGCGCGTTCTATATTCGTCGGAACCTGTAACAATAATATTTTAATACCCTATTCTCTCCAATGACGCACTTATGCGCATATAGTATACGTACATATACTACACTTTTGAAATTGCACCACACTCACTTATTTAACACCCTATATAACCGATATTTTTATATAATATCTCGCGTAATACCTTTTCTTAAATATATATATATATAACCAGTATATTGTATCCTATTATATGAAGTAATACACTTCATCTACGATATATACATATATATACATCTGACCTAATAATTCATTACTTTGAAAATATTTGATGGCGACCTTCTAAACTGCCAAACAATTGCAGAAAGGCCTGGAAGACAGTAATAAGTCATATATAATTTACAGCTTCATTTTCAATATATTTAATGGATAGACTAATGATATATATATATATATATATACCTAATTGTACCATAGCTATTGAGTACAGAGACTTAATTTAACCACTTACCATCTTACCTAATAAGCCATTGTTATAATACAATTTATTAACGTCAAATCCTAGTATATTACTAGCCTAGCAGACCTATGCTTAAACCTGTCGACAAAAAGCAAATAAGGATAAAATAATGATTAATAACCGCGATACACTAAAATTTTAAAGGTTTAAACCCATCTATGCAACAAAAAGGCGTAACAAACTCATTCATAGTCCCTGAAGCAGTACACCGCGGTAGCCTTAAGGCACGTCGCGCCACCGTCATCTCGCGGCCACCGAGCGTACCCACTCGCGCTCCTCCTTACCGACTCGATCAAAATTGTTGCTGAAAAATGTTAATTTAGAAGATTATTGTTTGCGCACAAAGAATCCCCGAGCAATAACCTCTAGACCGACATAACCGCCATAGTTACCTCGTCCTTCATGTTATCACTAATACTTCAATCGTTTTTTTTTTCACATGATCACCCACACAATAGATATATATATATATTAATAATTAATCCCCCATTAAGAAAAATCATCAGTAACAGTAATTGACAAATTCCTGCTACTAAAAACTTAAACGAATAGACAAAATCAACCTCCACCGTGTAACGCAAGCCACGGACTATTCCACCACCTTTCTCGCTATCTCCTCGATAAGATAAACTGTGCATTCCTATACCATGACTAATCCAAGCAGAGATCGTTATTCATATCTCCTCACCGTAAATAACTAACACCTTTTACCCACCTCTTTCTTACTAATACTTTGCTTTTCAAATACTATTTAATAAACCCTAGAGAAATAGGAAAAATTTTAGAAAAGGGAGAAAGAAAGGAGGGGGTGTAACAAGTAGTAACGCAAATCTAATTGAAAATAATTATACTGTATAAAAAATCCTTGTACAGGCATTACAATATTAACACATAACGCCTATACGTGTCGATCTTGGCATTATGCTCGCTCCCTGTAACGAACAAAATAATTACCAATTAAAAATGTGCTTTTTAATCGGGACAAGTTTTTTTTACCCGAACAAATTTTTAAGACCGTAGGCATCAGGGTCAGGGCTCAAATCCAAACCACCATATATCCAAAAGTCGGCTGCCTCTCTCCTCCTCCATCTCCTTTTCCAACGCACCTCCGTCATATCGCGGATAGACAGCAGACCAGGAATCTGGATATTTGTCTTTACGGTCACATCCCCATTGCAGAAGCACTGTAGTAACATACCTTAGTAGTATAACCAAATATCCTAATGTGCATCCAATTAAGCTTACATCCATGGATGCAACACCCTGACATATACTTACTATTATCGCCGGCACCGGTCGGAAGTACATTCGCCGAGGAAAACGTTGACGGAAGGGATACATATTTTCTCCTCTTTCTTTCTTACATACACGACTGATCATTCGCAACTGACAGCTGACTTATGAGCACACAAAATGGAAACCGACAAGTAACCAACCTCGAAACAGCTAAACACCCTCCCTCAGATAATTACTACCACCTATATGCACTAACGCCGGGCAAATATCCCCGCATGGAACTAGCACCTAGGATTGGACAACAGGCATGAACGTAGCATAAACCTAGAATCACCGCTCTCCTATCAAGCATATCCCTATATAAAATAGGATTCAGAATTGGACAAAATTTCAATAAAGTAATACCCAATTAAAGGTACGCAATAAAAACAACGATATTAACAAATCACACACCTCTAACGCTCTATATTACATAAAAATATCACTGAAAATTAAAATTCCAAAATCAGTGCAAAATAAGGAAAATTATTTTTCTTTGGTCTTAAAAACTTCAGGAACAATATTGATATCATCCCTGGAGCATGAAAATGACGAAATTATAAATAAACAAAATAATTTTGCAAACAAATTTTGAATTTTCACTATCGATAAAATTACAACGGGAACTCTTAATATGGTACCCCCGAACTCGAAAATTAGATAGCTGCAATATTTTAATTTGTTAATTTAAACAATCAAACAAATAACAATCAAATCACCGCGGATCCGCATTACCATAAAGACATCAGAGTGTAGTCATAAAGGAAGAGAAATAACGTTTTAGTTATTATTTAAAATTTGAGGTTATTGTTTATAACAATTATAACAAATAACAGATGCTTATTATAATAAGCCCACAAAATTCCTTTAATATTATAAAACAACTTTTCCAGAACACAAAATCCTCTAACATTTCATCAACAGTTCGAAATTACACAAACACTAATTAACAAATGAATAACAGCTCAACCAATAGAGCGCGAAAAATCACGCTACCCGCATAATATTCTGTTTCACACAACGGATAGAAAACCCAACATAATGCGGGTCAGACGGTCAGAAACCCAACATAATGCATATCACTGTATTCGTCTTTGAAGTAACAACACCTCGAGATACCAATGATCCCTCTTGCTAACAAAATCACCAAACATTTTTTCGTTCCCCTAAAAATTACATTATTAACCATGGATTATCTCGACGCCATGTGACGCGCAACGGCAATAAAACTAATAGTGTTACACTTACTTTCCCGAAAAAACGAACAGAACACCGAGAAAAGGAGCAAAATGTACTGATTGTGTGCAAAAGTTCGTGCGGAGCTTCAATAGATAAGCGTCATGAAGTGTTATTTAACCTACCATTCCAAGAACACTTAATCGATATTTATAAGAATGCGCAGCGTAAAAATATATGTAAGAGAATACGTGAAGGACGAAGATAACAACGGAAGTATTCATGATAACTCATGCATGAAATCATCTCCGAACGACTCTCTTTCTCTCTCTCTCTCTCTACTATCCTCCCATGAGCAGATATCCCTACCAGAGCCTTTTCCCCTCCACATCTACTTCCCCGACCTGACGAGTTGAGAACGGAGAAGCCAGAGAGTCAGTCAGTCCCCGACAGCCGAACCAGACGGTCACTCCTGGAGATCCCAAAGCTAACACAGTCTCGTGCCATCCTTCACTTATTCTCGCTAACCGCCCCTTCGGGCGCCACATTGTTAAAAGTGAGTTACTCTATACGCATCATAGATTTATTTAAAATATTTTCTCGTTCCCTTGTACAAGGGGCTGACACAACAGACAATTGCGACAAAGTCATTGGTTAGTTTGGCTGACCTCTGAAAGGTGGAACTTTTTAAAGCATAAATAATTTATTAAATATATATATATATCACGCTTTTATATACTCTGCCTAATTACACACGACATGTAACGCAGTAGGGACCCATTTTCATTGATTTGCTCTAAAATAGCCTTATTAACCAGGCAGCTCCCAGCGTTGTCGAGCTCCCGGTTTCCTCGCAACTTATCTATCAGAAACTCCCTTCAGGATAACATTCCCCTTGCATTCCATACAAATCGGATCTGGTAGCACCATGCATTGTCGAGCCATAATCAGGCAGCTCCATGCGTCGTTGAGCTCCTAGTCAGGCCGCTTTGCCCACATGTTGATGCTCTAGAACGAATTTAAATTTTAAGAATCCTTCTGGCAGCTCTAATAATTGAGCTCCATTCTCTCCACAGACTTTCCTGGTAGCTCCAAAGGGGTAGAGCTCCAACAACCTGGTACCGTTCCAACGCGGATAACCGCACCTGTATCCAATCCTCCAACAGTGAGTAAATTAATGCACCTGGATCACCCTCTGTAACACAAAACAATAATATATTCGAAATAAGATAACAAACCCTCCAATAGATGCCAAAGCGTAGTGGAGTCGCTGTACGTAGGCGAAACTTAGTTAAAATAGCTCGTACTAGAGCGTGGATAGAGGAACAAAACAAACAACTAAAATCAGATCACGCGACAGAACCAGCAAGCTCAACGAAGGAAATAGAAAACGAACAATTAAAAGAATCATTCAAACATGTATACGATAGGTCTATTTCGGATGTGACGACCTTATGTAACCAAAATACAACGGGCGATATTTCGTCCTCAGAATTAGGGCAGGTTTCATTTACGGACACAACCAGCCAAGCTAGCCTCAATTTGTCAACATACTACTCATACGCGCACACCCAAAACACCACAAATATTAGACCTCGTTCCTTTGGAGAACAATCAGATATAGAAGCCATTACCCTTTCTGACCAAGAAAACGAAGCGGACAAGGCTTATTACATTGCTAATGTATCACCCTTTTTGAGCAATAGATCTAACCATTAGAATTGGAAGCTATTATTCAAATGACATATATCTTTCACACGTATATACCTATCTCTATTCAGGAATATTATGTATGACCGTTGTTTTTATATAATCTACAAATACATATATATATATCCAGCACATTTAGCCTACCATATTATTGAATGAATAACCATCTTGTTCCAAACTCCAAACAAGCAGATAATATTGGAATATCTCTCTCTTTCGATATTGTCCTCGGTGCTCCTGGCTATTGCCGGTGAATGCAGGTAGGCCTAAAATAAAACAGAGGACAACCGTTATCGTCGCTCGTAGGAAAGACGAGACGTTACAATGTATATACATTAAAGTTAAATTAGATATAATTGATACTTCATCAATAATGAAAAGAACAACATTTTTTAGATCTGCTCTTAAAATTTTCAGCACATGATCGGAAAGTCATATATACTTGGGAGTATGACCATGTTCAACAGGCAATTGAAGTAATCTATGAATTGTCAAACCATCAATATTAAACGCTGCTATACCAGTGGGTGCTGCTACAGCAGTATCTTTATTAAAATTCTGTCTTATCCAACATTTAATTGTGTTTATTATGAAACTTTTCCCAGTACCACCCTCTCCACTAATATATAATCGTAATACTTTATTTGATCTTACAGTATTAATTACTTTATCAAATACTCTTTTCTGATCAGTATTCAATTTCTCAATAACTTCAGGTACATTAATTTTTTGAGCTAATTTATCACCGAGATCTCTAAAATCTTGCATTGCTTCATCAGCTTCTATAGGGTGGTTCGTATGCTGACACCGCGAAATGTATGACGATTTCGGGGAACCGTCTGAACGGCGCGAGGGAACCCTGTGCGATCCTTGGTCGCCAATGATCACCGGTGAAACAGATCCTACGCTCCGGTTGGACAGTTCCTCGAAATCGTCATACAACGACTTACGAACCGATCGGTCGGGCTTCCGCGCGGCTGTCTCGTTCTCCGTGTCACGGCGCGAGGCGAAGATCTCTCAGCGTCGAACGAGTTTCTCCAGAGTCATCGTCGTTCGTCCAATCGACACGACGAGTCGCGTTGATTCAAGCGCAAGGCGAGATCCTGTATTCTGTTGGGTATGGGAAGTCCGTTCGATATTCGATCGGGAGATGAGCAGACGAAAAAAGCAGACTTCGAGAATTATCACGCGGCGGTCATCCGAATCGAACGCTAATGCGACATCCGTTCGCTTTCTTCCCGACTCCCGTCGACGGTCCGGCCGTCTCTGGTCATTCTCTATCTCGGAGCGGAGGGGTGGGGAAGAGAGTCAACGAACAGAGCGATTTCGTTCGAATAGAGTCGGGTCCTCGCGAATCGCGCGCGATCGTTCTTGTACGTACCTTGCGTGGACGTGACGTCCTGACTCTGCACCAATCGATCTCGCACATCATAAAAACCCACTTTGCCTGCACGGCACCTTCCACTCGAAGCAATCGTCGATCGGTCAACGTTAGATTGTCCGACAATCGAGCCTGAATATCGTAGTTACTGGCGTATTGATGCAAGTGTACCATAGTTCGAATACGATTACTTTCGCGCGCCATTCACCGGCGACGTTGCGAATATCGTTGTTGAGATTCATACCGATGGTGAACGACACGTCGCTGCGAAGTGCGAGAAGAGTTTGTGATCAGTGAGGACGATGCATTTATACCAAGCGCGTCCGAGATTTCGCAAATTCACGTTCGTTTCGTTGATGCGACAGCAAACGAGAAAAAAGCGCGCGAAACAATCCGTGGCGAACGAGCGATTCTTCGTTAATGGCGCGATCGTACGACTCGTATCTGCGCTGTTCCAGCTGCGGAGTAGCGTTGTCGTGCGACCTCGTGGTGCTGGACGACGTCGAGTCCGAACGCGACGGAGCTGTGAACACGATCTCGTGGATATGCTCGCCTTTGGACGAACGAGACGCCGCGACTACGAACGATCCGCGACGGCGCGGCCGCACGATACTGCTGCTCGTGCGAGACGTTTTTCACAAGGATCGCGTCGCTCTGACCGACGCGCTGTCGGCTCTTCTGCGCATCAGCGACTGAACGATCGGACATCGAGCTCTCTATCACGACGACAATTCGATCGATCCGAATCGTCAGCGACGCGTAGTGCTCTATGTCGATTCGACCGGCACGGCGTTCTTACTGCGCGATATCGCGCGCTGCTCGCTCCAGCGACATCGTCTGAACTGCTGCGCCATCGCCGTCGGGTTCGCGACATTGGAGCGACTGCCGTCTCCGCTGTCCCGACGATTGATCGCGTCCACCACGGTATCGTTGAAACGCCATGACTCCCGTCAGTACGTGAGACTGCATCACACGGAGACTGGAATATCATCGCTACGTCGCCTCGTCGATTTCATGCCACTGGCCGAACAAACGCGATCCGCTCGCTTCGCAACGCACGCGAGCGACTTGCTACGTGCACGACGATCACATCGTCGCGCGCGATGACGATCAATCGCTGCCAGCTTCGTTCGAATATCACGTACGCTGGATCTACGGCGGACATCGAGAACCGTCGTCGCGGGATGAAATCGATACGTTTCGACCGAACGTCGAGGATGATCGCAGCGGTGAGTCGTCCGATCGCACGAAAGTCAACTACGCCCGTTGCGACTGGCACTCGCTCGCTACGTTGTACGAGATTAGCCGCGTGGGCGTTTTGAACACCTGGTGGGTCGGTCGCACGTTGGATTCGTTCGGTCAACACGGCACACCCGACGAGAACATGCGATTGTTCGAGGTGCCGCGATTCGTGCAATTTCATGCGACGTTACCGAACGCGTCCACGGAGGACGTTCATTCGGTGAGAGCTATTCATTGCGTGCTGAATCAATGTTGCGCCGTGACAAAATGTCTGTGGCACACCTGAACGTTCGCGCTCGCGGTGGGTCTTGTCACATCCGCACTACCAATTGTAAGAGGAAGCACCACACAAAAATTTTTTTTTCTCTCTTCTTTATTTTCTCTCTCTCCTCTCCCTGGAATCACCTAAAATTTTTCTAAGTCCTTCGAACCTAAAATTTCTCTAGGTCCCCTAACTACAAATTTTTCTAAGTCCCTCGAACATAAAATTTTCTAAGTCCCACGAACCTAAAATTTTTCTAAGTCCTTCGAACCTAAAATTTCTCTAAGTCCCCTAACTACAAACTTTTCTAAGTCCCTCGAACATAAAATTTTCTAAGTCCTTCGACCCTAAATTTTTCTAAGTCCCTCAACCCAAAACTTTTCTAAGTCCCTCGGCCGAGAATTTTTCTAAGTCCCTCCGCACCGAATTTTTCTAAGTCCCTCCGCACCGAAATTTTCTAAGTTCTAATTTCCAAACCCCACTACCTTCCCACTCCAGAGGAAAATTCGGCGGCTCGGAAAAGCCGCAGCTCAGGGACCGCGGAGCGCCCGAGAGTCAGTCTCAGTCGTGCAGTGATCTGGTGCAGTGCTTCTTCCATCCCTCCTAGGGTCTAATATAAGTACTAAATCTAACTTAGAACATTTTCGTGAGTTTTAACTTAGAATATTTTTACTAAATCTAACTTAGAATATTTTCGTGAGTTTTAACTTAGAATATTTTCGTGAATGTGAACTTAGAATATTTTTACTAAATCTAACTTAGAATATTTTCGTGTATTCGTTTTAGTTAAAATATATTCTTGTTAGCCGATTCAAGGTTAGATTCACTCTCCCATCTCTTCCCATCCCCGACCGCTAACGCATTGGAATCGCCTAGCTGATAACTGGCCGCCGATTCTTCAAGGTATTCGCATCACTAGAATAGGGGCGTATAGGCTGCGGCTCGATCGCACCGCCCATCCGTAGACGCACAGGTTGCGGCTCGATCGCACCGTCTACTAGTTGCTCGAAGGCGCATAGGTTGCGACTCGATCGCACCGCCTGACAGAATAGGGACCTCCGAATTAACCACACGAATACGGCTGGCCGGAGTCACAGGAATGATTCCAAATGCGCCCTGTACGCCGGGGTGGTCGTAAAAAATTCATCAAAAAATTGGAATACCAACTAAAACATGGACAAGCGTACCACCCTTACCTAGGTGTCGAACCCACCAACTCCGCTCCCGACAAGGGGCATCCTCGCTCCACTGAACCCCCTCGCTCTCCAGAATCTCCTCAGTCGCCCGTGCCAGAGCACCCGAAAGCTACCGCTCGCAAATCATACAGTGTTAGCAAGATCGATTGTGATACCCATCCGCGACTACCGATCATTCGACGCGGATTCTCGCCACGAGACCCGAGGCCTGCTTTCTACCGCCGACTGCGTGCAGAGATCCTCCACTACTACTACGGAGCATCTACCCCGCCTCACACCCTCCGCACCTGTAACGAGAAAACTCCGACCCTCGAACAACTTCGTGGGCACGTGCGCAACTCCATGATACAGGTGTGTCAGATCATTACATTGGATTAAAGGAACTGGTGAGTGCCAATTGCTGTATACTCCGCGGAACATCGTGTCGTGCCCGTCAGATCGCGCGTATCCCTGGGGAGAATCACGCGATTCGTTTGACCCAAAAACTGCGATCTAGCCCCGCGTCCAGGCCCGAGCACCTGCAGCCTAGCATCGCAGCCGCGGCCGACCGGGACGTAACAGTCTGAACGCGATCGTACAACGGTACGGGACGCAGGCCACGAGAGATTACGCTCGAGAACACATCTGGAACGCGAAGGATTGCAAACTCAGCAGCTGCATTGTGTACAGCGCGAATGTACGCGTTGACTCGCGCGATCGCGATTTGACGCGATTTGAGAGGAGCGTCGATCGGAGAGACGCAAAACGGTACAACCGTCCTGGTGTTCGGCGCGAACCAGTTGCACATTTTGCCGTTGAACGAGGAACTTATGTCCGCAGCGACAAAGATATACCGTCGTTGATCGAATGAGACTCGGGTGACTCCTCGATCGATAGAATACCGCGATTTCGGCAATTGCGAATTGTTGCACAGAGAGGACGACGACGATCGTCGATCGAACATGATCGAAATAACGGCGGCTCTCAGAGACGCGAACGCGAACGTCGCGACGTCGACGGTCGTTGTGACCGCGTCGATGACAACGATTCCCGATACGATGTCCCGCAGTCGCTCGTTGGACGCCGCGATGATTCGATGTAATTTGAACGAGGTACTGCGCGACAACGTGCAATGGCTGATGTTCTCGTCCAGAAGGCGAGCGTAATCGACCTCGAAACCTGATCGCGCGCGTTGTATCGTGGAGACCGTGAACTTTGAACTCTATACGCGCCGAAGCGACAGCGAAGAGGAGGAATATCATCGTTATCGTTTCAGCTCATCGGGGTTCGGGTATATATATATATATATCGCGACGTTGATTTTTTTCGACAAGTCGTATCATCCGAGCTGCAAACAGATGTTTCGTGGACGAAGCCATGCGCTCATTGGACATTTCCTTTAACCGAGTTCGAAGCGTTACGAGCGAGCCGACGACAGCGATAAGAACCGACGATGAACCGACCATCGTCAAAGTCGAAAAATCGCGCAAACGCGACGCATCGACCATGGCCGAAAACGAGCGTCGCGCATCCTCGGACGACTCGATCAATGAACCCAAACGATCCAATCGCGAGCGTCGCGGTCCCGCGAACGAACCTGAGACTTCGAGGCAACTGGACGTCGTGATGCAGCATCTGAACGATTACGACAAATGGTTCCAAGCGTCGTTGTCGAACGTTATTACAGAGACAAATCGCTCTCGCACGGAACGAGAGTCCTTGCGACGAGTCGAACCGATAGATCGCAACGACGACGCGATCGCCGGTCTCGAAGACGCTGAACACTCAAGACTGAAAACGCCACCGACGCTATCGTCGCTCACCGACGCGGATTACGTGAAACGCGTCTGGCGCGAGATACCGTGGCGTTCATTCTAGCGAATTGACTTTCCGCGATTGTGCGACATTTCGTTTTTCGTCGACGTGCCGCAATGCACGATAGCCACGGCGCGCGAATACAATTACGTCGATTTCGATGGCGCCGAAGCGCTGAAGCTGTTCTCGCTCAAACGATTGCGAGACGCGAATCATGCACCGAACGGCCCTCTCGACGATCTCGAGCGAAACTCGCGCAACGAGAAAGTTCATGACGACGTTGTCGCCACGGACGATCCGGAGGAACAGAACGATCGTGTCTACTCCGTGATGTGGCGTGAGATGAACAGTATAGTGAGCTCTTTCGTAACCGTGATATGGAACATGTTGGATCATCACGTGCAACGAGTCGGAGGTAACGGCGATCAATTCGTCAAATTTTGCGACACGATTCGATCGTCATACGAAATGGCTATGTGGAAAGGACACGTCCTAATGGCGACTCCGTTGAGTCTGTTCGCTCCTCTGAACACCGTACAAACGTTGAACGATGTACAGATGCGCAAGGTACTGGCCAATCATTATAGATACGGCCTCGCATATCAAGCAATGATATGCACCACGTCATTGAACACTATGTATTATGCGGTGCTCTCACGCGGACTTCGCTACAAGGATCCGTAGCATTTGTCGAAAACATCGTGGCCGGTGTTCGCGGCGCACCACACGACGCTGGCGGAGCATCACTTTCACGCTGGTCTGATCGGCGAGAGACTGCACACGCGCGATGCTCGCAACGTGCGCGAATACTCTCGCGAATACGCTCGTCGATTGAAGCTCTTCCGCCCGTCGACCGTGGAGAACTGCTTCGCATCGACCGATCCGGACGACCTATCGGACATCGTATCTAGGCCTGACAGCGCAACGACAATCGCCGATAAGCGACCGATTCGACGGTCACTCATCGACCGTCTCATTTCGACTTTCTCATCTGTGACATATTCGCGATGAATGGATCGAAACGTCGCCATTTGTTGTCTCGCGATTACGAGGAATCTAATCGCTGCTACGCCTGCGAGGATGATTCGTGCCTGGTGTCGCAATTGTCGTCGACCGTTCGTCGTCGCGACAATAATCGTCATTATGTGTTCAACCTGGGAATGGACGAGGTTGACCCCGCGGACTCGGATAATCAACGAATTCCCTCGTACGCTGAAGCGATCGTTCTACAGACTTTTCAGGACAACGCGGTCACCGGCAGTAACGAGTCCGCACGAGGAGTCCGCTACATCGAATATCGTATGGCCTGCACGATATCGTGCGCGGAAACAGCGGCGCTCTAACAATCGATGAAAAACGCGCTCTCGCCAATATTAATTTTATCTATCTTTTGTCCATGTACCCAACGAATCTGGCGCACGAGGAACTACTGTGCGATCAAATGTACGGTATGTCCGCGTTCCGACGAATCGCCTCGATCGCGATGCGCACCTGAGAGCGCTCAAACATTTGTTCGCAACGCACACGTTGCAACTCGTGACACGACAAGCTACTATGTAGCAACACGCGAATGAGCGATAATAAAGAAAATCACGATCCTCATGAAACGTGTCTCCTTCTTTCTTGTGGACTCTCGGTCCCCGTTCCACACCGTTCCAGTTTGCTCGAACGAACACACGTGAAGCGAGGTGTGCGGCGATGACGCAATCGGCCGAAACCTCTGTCAAGTCGAGTCGCGGTCTGTTCGTCGTTCTGACTGTCGCGGAAGACGCATCTCCGTGCACGCTTCGGCGAATATATACGCGCGCCCGAGTGTTCGCGACAAATTGCGCTCGAGACCGATCATCGTCCTAGGAGCGATAACGCGCGCCATCGAATCAACGGTGCGATCGTCTCGTTCGCGCGATCGCGCCGCTCAGTCGGTGTTCGTGGCATTGGGCTCATGGGTCGACCCGATCGCGAAAGGCGTTTCTTCATCGACCGCGCGCGAGTTATGAGTGCGAAGTACAACATAAACATGAAACGGAACCGAATTGGCCGAACGAGCGACACGACGACGACTTATCGATCGCGCGCATTGTCCATCTCTACGCTGGCTATCCACGATCGCGACATGCACCCAACATTCGGATTGATTCCGAGGACAAATGACAAATGGAAGGGGGCGGCGAATGGCTTTGGCCTGAAAAGCGATCTCGCGTCCCTCGACGAAGCAACGCGTTGCACAGTCTGTACGCGGTGATTGGATCAACCTCGTTCTCAACGCGACCTGTCGTAGCGAAGGGTTCGCGCGCCGCGAGACGCACGCATACGCACGCCGGATCGCGAACGCTGCGATCGCGCGCAAACGTCCTACAGCAAATCCACCTATAGTGATCTTGTTCGAAGCGTCCGTTACGCCCCACGCGTCGCGATGTGATGAACTAAAGTTACACATCGCGACAACAACCGACACCCCTTCCACGTCGAGGAGCGTCGGTTGACACACTGAGACGCGCGGCATTCGATACTATTATTTATACACGTTTCTCCGTTCACATTGAACGTTTGTGCGGTGGGGAAAAGGGAATAACTTTGACCAATGAGCGGTCTAACACCGCTCCCACTTTTGCGCAGATGGTTGCTTCTACAGTCAATCGCAAGATCGGTGTTTTCAAACGGTGGAGGGTGAAATTAACGCCCACTTTGTACCTGTAGCGGGGGGAAATGTACAAGTACCAGTGTTCATCGCAGCGCTCCTCAGTGCGCAACCGACGCTCGCTCGACGCCGAAGGGCTGTCAGTTTCGTCGCCGTGTGTAACTATACGTTACACGTGGAGACATCCGTTCGAACGTCCTCGCGCGGACACAAATGCGCTAATTACGATTCGTGGAGAGCGACATCTCGGACGTTCGCCGCAAATCTTGTGCGATGCATTTGTTTCGATTAACACCATTGAGCCATCGGTAAAACAAAATGCGCGCATGACCCACTTACCACCGTCCGAATTTTGTCCAACTGGAAAAATACGTACCTCTCTCTCTCTTTCCCTCTTCTCATCGTACCATATTCGAACATTACTTCGATCGGCACACAATCGCGACTCGACGTTCGACAGCACTTTCGAATGTTGTTCTGAAAAATAATTTCATCGCGCGTATGTCGCGATGTGTAAATAAAGTTACACATCGCAACAACAACCGATACCCCTTCCGCATCGAGGAGCGTCGGTTGACGCACTGAGGCGCGCCGCATTCCATACTATTATTTATACACGTTTCACCGTTCACATTGAACGTTTGCGCGGTGAGGAAAAGGGAATAACTTCGACCAACGAGCGGTCTAACACAGCTCCCACTTTTGCGCAGAAGATTGCTTCTACAGTCAATCGTAACACCGGTGTCTTCGAACGGTGGAGGGTGAAATTAACGCCCACTTTATACCTGTAGCGGGGGAAAATGTACAAGTACCAGTGTCCACTGCAGCGCTCCTCAATGCGGAACCGACGCTCGCCCGACGCCGAAAGACTGTCGGTTTCGTCATTGTGTGTAACTTTACGTTATACGCGGTGGCAGCACGCGTCGAACGTCCTTGCGCGAATACGAATGCGTTTCAGGGAACGAGAAAGGAATTCAATGATTCGTTTTAGATCATGTTTTTTATTTCGTACGAACGCGTCAATGAGAACTTCAATCGTGTCGCCGTCGATTCGAGCGTTCCAACCAATGCGCTTCGGAACGTCTATCGATTGCGTATTCCAATACGCCGTTGCACTCGCGTCCTCCGGTCGGTGTCGGACTCATCACACTGGTCGGCATGTCAGATATCGGTACCAATTGTCCAACGACGATCAGATTTTTCGTGTTGTCGCGCAGGTTCGTCACGTCCGAATAGGCTTCGATGAACACGCGACGTCCGACAGGTCGCGTCGATTGTTCAAAGTTTGAATTCGAAGCCTCGATCCTGCGAACCCGCGTGCGAGAACGCGCGGGCGTGCGAGAACTCCGAACAATCGACTCGAGCGGACTATCGTTCGGATTCTCCGGTCGCGGGTCTACGCCTCGTTTACGTGTGGTCGCTGAGCGTTCGGCACGCTCCGAATTGGACGACGGTAATTTCGCGACGCTTCGTCGCGTTTCAGCGGGAACCGGTCCGTTCGAATCCGAGTCTGAATCGGACGACGGTAACTTCGCGACTCTTCGTCGTCGCGTTCCAGCGAGAACCGGTCCGATCGAATCCGAGTCGGAATCGAACGACGGTAACTTCGCGACTTTTCGTCGTTTTACGAAACGACCGAGCGAATCGCGCGCTCTGTTCATTTTGGCTCTTCGTCTGCTCTCTGTTTCATTTCGCCGAAGATGCCGACCGAGCGGTACCGCTTACCTATAATTACGTCGCTGCGATTTTTTCGACACTATAGCGCGTTACACGACTCGCCGCGTCAGCGCGACCGCGTTGATACTCAGTTCGGACACTCTGCCGAGGCATCGATTGACCAAGTGTCCGTTGGTGGAAAACTTGACAGCGCCGGCGAGTTCGCCTTCGTTCGACTCGCATTTGACTCGTTTCACATGCTGAATACTGTTTTCGGAAAAAATATGCAATCCTACGTCGTCGTACGCTTTGCCGAGACTCTGCATGTTCAACGCCAAATTGGCATTGCGCCCGTCGCTAACGGCGAACAGTTCCGCGTTCACAAGCGCCAGATTAAACATCAGAGCCTGCATGTGACGATAGCGCGCACCGAATTGTCTCATGTCGAAGGACTCGTCGCTCTCGTGGTACGCGTGATACAGAACAAAGTTCGCCGCGTACGCGAGTCGTCGTCGAAACAATCGAGCGCCGTTGCGTTCGAGTCGAGGCACGTGCGGCAGACCGGTCGTTCGCTCCTACGTACACATAGCTCTTGCCACTGACGAACACGAGTTTCGGCAATAGGGCAAACTCGGACAAGATATCACCGGCGAGCAGAGTTCCCCTTTCGATGCTGCCGATCACTAGAATGCGACTCTCGGTCGAGGAATCGTCGAGACGCTCGTCCCGAACGCATTCTCGAATACCACCGTCGGCGCTCGGTATCGTCGACCACGAATGAAGCTTCGCGGCACCGGCGAACAATCGTCGAAACGTCGACCAATCGTCCTCAGTGCGCAACACACAATACACTTTGACCGTTTTGCGCTGATTGCAACTGCGATTCAACATCACGTATGACATCGTCATCGCGCACGAAGATGACACTTCGATCGTCGATTCCAGATCGTTGCGCGTTCGCCGTTTGGTCTTTTCGCTGACGTGTTTCGCGTTGAAATTTCACTGTTGCACGTCTTGCATTATCACAGAGATCAATCGTTGCACGGTCGCCGTGTCGGAATATCGAACGTTTGCGATCCGACGACGATCGGTCGTCGCGGTGTCGAATTCCGAGCTCGTCGGTTCGCCGTCTCGTCGCGCGAAACGGTAGAGGTTCATGTTGACGCGCGTGACAGTCCACGAC
>NW_020229896.1:48709-73982 GCF_003227715.2 Harpegnathos saltator
GACGCGGATGGCCGCGGCTCCGTCGCGCTCGCCGGAACGGTCGCTCACGTTCGCTCGTGCAGTCGAATCAACGCTTCGCTGATACGACGATCTATGCAGAGCATTCGCCGTGATTGAAACGACGCGTCGCGGTCACAGTCCGACGCTGAAGGAGAGTCGAACCATCGAGTCGTCGCGCGTTTCGTCTCATCCTCGCCGTCGCTCGTACGGTCGTCGGTCGGCGGATCGGCGGTGACCGTCGCGGCCCGAGAATCGCTGTCGATCTCGAGCACGGCTGTCGCTCGATTCGATGCCGTTCCCCCGACGTTCATCGCGACCCGAGGATTCGCGTTGTTCTCGTTAAAGTCCGTAACCGTTTGACCGACGGACGACGGCGATGGCGTCACTCTGATCGACAGCCAGTGCATCCTTCGACCGATCACGATTTCGCGTTCTGGACGATCTAATTAGTGCACGACAAGCGAGTTTTAGTCGGCAGGCAACACTTGAGACATCGAATCGATCCGTTGAACGCGTGTTAACGACGACGTCGTCGTTTTCGTACCGGCGCCGTCGTCCGGTTCTCACGGAACGACGTATCGCGCCCTCGCGATCATCCGTTGTTTCCGCATCGATCGCGTCCTTTGTTCTCTCACCATGGATGTATTGGCGTCTCTGTTCGGCGACGGAATCAGCACCGATCGCGAGCTCGACGATCGGGACGACGCGTACTCGAACGGATACGAGCCCGCGTTGCCATCGTCGATCGGTCGCGCGACGAGATCATCGGCGGTCAACGCGTCGCCACTACCCGCATCGTCGTCGTCTCCGCGCGACGGTGAACTCATGGCGGAGGTCGTATGGTTGCGCTCTATGGTGGAGTGCGCGCGCGAACTTATGGTAGACATATGGAACCTGTCGCCGATCATCTTCGACGAGCTGCAGAATATGTGTCGCAATCGGGCGCAATCCCGAGATCACGCAATTGTACGAGCTGCTGTTCGACAGAGATCGATGGCGCGAGGCGATCGAACCGTACGAACGACCGATCGTCGTGTCCACGATGTTCGGTATGATACAGATTCTCAGCGACACGATCTGGACCGACGGTATACAATGTGCTGGTCGGACAATCGCTGACCGTGGCGTAAAACACGTATCAATCGATCGCTACGAACAAATCGTCTGCGCGTGTGCTCGCATCTGGTCGGAACGTTGCAGCTAACTCGACGCATTACCGGGCTCGACGACCGCAGACAGAATGGCGCAAACCGTCAAGTCGGTGCGGACGACTGTTTGAAGCGATGTTGCGCCAAGAGTCTGCGCGCGTTGACGCTGTCGCTGCTAATGATGTTCGATCCCGCGAGCATACGGGTGTTTGGACGGTCTCACGCCGAAGCGGTATGCGGAGACGCGGAACACCTGGCTGACGGGGTGGAAAGATCGCAGGACGCGATTCGTGCGTCCGCCGCGACTTCGCCGTCGCGCGATTCGTTTTCGCGCGATGACGATTCCTATCGGCCGAGGAGAACCGCCGGTCGTCGTCGTGACGTCGACGAGATCGCGCGCGTCGCCCGCGCGAACGAATCGTCCTCACGAGGCAACGGCGAGAACCGCGGAAACGACAACGACGAACGCAAACGGCTAATGAACGCGTCGGACGATCAGGCGACTCGTCTCGTTCGCGCCATCGCGCCGACGCACCGACACGATCGTCGTGTCGGTCGTCCACGCTGGCGCCACAACGCAGATACGGCACCACGCATCGGTATTCGGGCGAGTGTTTCGCCGGCACGGAGTCGCTGTTGACGTACAGCGACAGGTAATCGCCGTAGCGAACGCGGTCAGAGTCGCCGCACGGTCCGGCGGTGGACGCAGCGCGAAATTCGAGACGCACGGACCCGTCGTCGCACGACGTCGGGTCGCACTCGAGGTGTTCGGGCACTCGCAATAGAATCTCGTCGTTCTCCGTAGTCACCGCGAAACGCAGCGCGGACGATGTTGGACGATTCGACGGAAGCACGCAACGAACGACCGCCCATGCGAGTGGCGCGTTCGTGAGAGCCGTTCGAAGTCTCGCTCGGTGGCGCAGGTTCGTCGCGTCGCGACGATGGAGAACGTCCACCAGATCCGTCAGGACGAGCGGTTCGTTGTCGGCGCGACGATGCGCGTTGTCGCGATAACGACGATTCAACACTCTTTGTCGATGCGAGATCGCGCGTGATATCAGATCGGTGTCGGGAATCCGAACGAGCGTTCGAATCGTTGTGTCGATGCCGTCGGTGTATGCAGCAGAACGATTCGCTGTTTCGCGAAATCGTAAACCTGATGCACCAAGCGCTTGCTTCGACGATTCGTCGTTGTCGTCGTCGTCACTCCCAACGTCGAAAGCGACAACGGATCTCGCGAATAGTGCAACATTTGCGGCGACACGATTCTACAATCGAGTTCGCGAGCGCGCGCGAATCTCGTCGCGACGTAGCGCGTCGGGCAGTAGAGAATCGTCGTTATATCGTCAGTAACCATAGCAACGAATCGAGCGGAGCGCGTAGCGATTGAAAAAACGCTGAAAACCCGGTGCTGTAATAGCGAAACCTCAGTGCGCAACACACAATACACTTTGACCGTTTTGCGCTGATTGCAACTGCGATTCAACGGCACGTATGACATCGTCATCGCGCACGAAGATGACACTTCGGTTGTCGATTCCACGTCATTGCGCGTTCGCCGTTTGGTCTTTCCGCTGACGTCTTTCGCGTTGAAATTTCACTGTTGCACGTCTTGCATTATCACAGAGATCAATCGTTGCACGGTCGCCGTGTCGGAATATCGAACGTTTGCGATCCGACGACTGTCGGTCGTCGCGGTGTCGAATTCCGAGCTCGTCGGTTCGCCGTCTCGTCGCTCGAAACGGTAGAGGTTCATGTTGACGCGCGTGACAGTCCACGACGCGGATGGCCGCGGCTCCGTCGCGCTCGCCGGAAGGGTCGCTCACGTTCGCTCGTGCAGTCGAATCAACGCTTTGCTGATACGACGATCCATGCAGAGCATTCGACGCGATTGAAACGACGCGTCGCGGTCACAGTCCGACGCTGAAGGAGAGTCGAACCATCGAGTCGTCGCGCGTTTCGTCGTCATCCTCGCCGTCGCTCGTACGGTCGTCGGTCGGCGGATTGGCGGTGACCATCGCGGCCCGAGAATCGCTGTCGATCTCGAGCACGGCTGTCGTCGATTCGATGCCGTTCGCCCCGATGTTCATCGCGACCCGAGGATCCGCGTTATTCTCGTTAAAGTCCGTAACCGTTTGACCGACGGACGACGGCGATGGCGTCACTCTGATCGACAGCCAGTGCATCCTTCGACTGATCACGATTCGCATTCTGGACGATCTAGTTAGTGCACGACAAGCGAGTTTTAATCGGCAGGCAACACTTGAGACATCGAATCGATCCGTTGAACAGTGTGTAACGACGACGTCGTCGTTTTCGTACCGCGCCGTCCGGTTCGGTTCTCAGGGAACGACGTATCGCGCCCTCGCGATCATCCGTTGTTTCCGCATCGATCGCGTCCTTTGTTGTCTCAACCATGGATGTATTGGCGTCTCTGTTCGGCGACGGAATCAGTACCGATCGCGAGCTCGACGATCGGGATGACGCATACTCGAGCGGATACGAGCCCGCATTGCCGTCGTCGATCGGTCGCGCGACGAGATCATCGGCGGTCAACGCGGTCGCCACTACCGCATCGTCGTCGTCTCCGCGCGATGGTGAACTCATGGCGGAGGTCGTATGGTTGCGCTCTATGGTGGAGTGCGCGCGCGAACTTATGGTAGACATATGGAACCTGTCGCCGATCATCTTCGACGAGCTGCAGAATATGGTGTCGCAGATCGGGCGCAATCCCGAGATCACGCAATTGTACGAGCTGCTGTTCGACAGAGATCGATGGCGCGAGGCGATCGAACCGTACGAACGACCGATCATCGTGTCCACGATGTTCGGTATGATACAGTATTCTCAGCGACACGATACGGACCGACGGGTGTACGATGTGCTGGTCGGACAATCGTTGACCGTGGCGTAAAACATGTATCAATCGATCGCTAAGAACCTAACCTACGAACGATCGTCTGCGCGTGTGCTCGCATCTGGTCAGAACGTTGCAGCTAACTCGACGCATTACCGGGCTCGACGACCACAGAATGGCGCAAACCGTCGAGTCGGTGCGACGACTGTTGAAGCGATGTTGCGCCGAGAGTCTGCGCGCGTTGACGCTGTCGCTGCTAATGACGTTCGATCCCGCGAGCATACGGGTGTTCGGACGGTCTCACGCCGAAGCGGTATTGCGAGACGTGGAACACCTGGCTGACGGGGTGGAAAGATCGCAGGACGCGATTCGTGCGTCCGCCGCGACTTCGCCGTCGCGCGATTCGTTTTCGCGCGATGACGATTCCGTATCGGCCGAGGAGAACCCGCCGGTCGTCGTCGTGACGTCGACGAGATCGCGCGCGTCGCCCGCGCGAACGAATCGTCCTCACGAGGCAACGGCGAGAACCGCGGAAACGACAACGACGAAACGCAAACGCTGATGAACGCGTCGACGAATCAGCGACTCGTCTCGTTCGCGCCATCGCGCGACCGCACCGACACGATCGTCGGTGTCGTGTCGTCCACGCTGGCGCGCAACCAACGCAGATACGGCACCACGCATCGGTATTCGGGCGAGTGTTTCACCGGCACGGAGTCGCTGTTGACGTACAGCGACAGGTAATCGCCGTAGCGAACGCGGTCAGCATCGCCGCACGGTCCGGCGGTGGACGCCGCGCGAAATTCGAGACGCACGGACCCGTCGTCGCACGACGTCGGGTCGCACTCGAGGTGTTCGGGCACTCGCAATAGAATCTCGTCGTTCTCGTAGTCACCGGCGAAACGCAGCGCGACGATGTTGGACGATTCGACGGAAGCACGCAATCGACGACCGCCCCATGCGAGTGGCGCGTTCGTGAGGAGCCGTTCGAAGTCTCGCTCGGTGGCACCGAGGTTCGTCGCGTCGCGACGATGGAGAACGTCCACCAGATCCATCAGGACGAGCGGTTCGTTGTCGGCGCGACGATGCGCGTTGTCGCGATAACGACGATTCAACACTCTTGTCGATGCGAATCGCGCGTGATATCAATCGGTGTCGGGAATCGCGAACGAGCGTTCGATCGTTGTGTCGATGCCGTCGGTGTGCAGCAGAACGATTCGCCTGTTCGCGAAATCGTAAACCTGATGCACCAGCGCTTGCTTCGACGATTCGTCGTTGTCGTCGTCGTCACTCCCAACGTCGAAAGCGACAACGGATCTCGCGTAATAGTGCAACATTTGCGGCGACACGATTCTACAATCGAGTTCGCGAGCGCGCGCGAATCTCGTCGCGACGTAGCGCGTCGGGCAGTAGAGAATCGTCGTTATCGTCAGTAACCATAGCAACGATCGAGCGAGCGCGAGCGATGAAAACGCTGAAACCGGTGTTGTCATAGCGAAATCGAACGGATTGTCGTCTTAGTTCCTGTCCGAGGGGGGGAAATTCGCGGTGTCAATTGTGATCGTTCGTACAATCTGTGAGGACGAATAAAAAAGCATCAATACAATGTTGTACACCGTCGTAGTTCTTTATTGCTCCATCGGTGCGCGCCTCGACGAATGGAAATACGACGCATCGCACAGTATCGACAGGATGTCTCGCGAGAAACTGCGTCTCAGAGCCTTGAGGCGCGCCGAAGTGGGCGAGAACACCGCGCGATACGTGTCGTCGACGAACCCGCGACATTCCTCGTCGACGACGTCATTGCCAGCGAGCGCGAACACTACGTCGGTCAATTCCTCGATGGCTCGGCGTTCGTGCGTCGAAAAAAGTGCAGTTCGTGACACGTGTCGCAGTCGCACGTGTGTCTCACCGCGAGCAGGTCGGTCTCTATGGCTCAGATCCTGGAGCGAACCGTATCTTCGGCTTTCGACGATTCCTGGAGTTCGCTTCGGTGACAGCGAGCACGATAGTTCGTCGTCCGAGACATCGAGACGACGCGAGGGAGGAACCTCGTTGTCGGTTTCGGCGTCGACGTCGCTCGAGTGGTCCTCTCGCGGCCTCACTCTTCGACGATAGGTCCTTGTCGCGGCAAGCGGCGCAGTTGGTGTTGTTCAGATCTGATGAGGAAATGTAAAAAAGGAGGGTGATGACACCGCGCGCGATTCATTCGTTCGATTCGGTACACGCGTGGACACTCACCTCTGGTTATCACCTCCAACGCGTCAGTCAATTCTTGCCGGTGATCGTCGTCGATCGCGACGATCACCGGCAACATGACGGCCAATCTCCTTGTTATCGTCATTTCCAGCGGACCGCGCGCGTTTGCGGGACGACGCGTCGTTGCCCGGAAGAATCGCTACCGGTTCGGTGGTTCAATCGCGAGACGACTAGACTATTCGACCGAGTTCGCTCAGCGACTAGAGCTACGTGACTCGAGGATCATCGACGAACCGGGGAATGGAGCGCTAGCGCGGATGTACACGAGACAACGAACGATGATACTCGGAACGACGGAACAACGATCTTCTATCGCGCCGCGACCGAGGTATCATTTACCGAGTCATCGCTCGAATCGTTACTATCGGGAGCGATCATGTCCTCAGCATAAAAATGCTCCGTACCCTCGCCCACGCAATGAGGCAACAGGGCGTCGTACGCATCGGCGGTGCGTTTGATCAGAAGCGTCGTACCTGGTAGACATGAGCAATCGCGATACGACGGTTCGCGGAGCGTCGCGTTCACATTGAACGCGCCGTTCTCGCAAAACTTTTCGTCGTTGAAACGACCGTACAGTTGCACACATCGCCACAGCGCGACGCCCAGACTCGAGTAGCCGACCAACATCGCGTACTCCCCTCGCTTCGAGTCGCAGCGCGCGGCGTCCGATCGATCACCGCGAGGTTCGTTCGCGATCGGTGATGGCGGCGACGACGGCGTCGTCGCCACGGACCGACACACGTGTCCGATCGAGTCGCAGCGCGCCGTCAGGCCGTGATACGAGCGACACATCGCGGCGCAATCAGCGTCGTCGGTGCAGTATAGCGTTCGAACGGAATAGTCCATCACGACGTTCGCTCGACATCACAGAGACGAGATCGCGAGACGTCGCGTCATCTCGGTCAGTCGTTCGACCAGGCGAGCGGCGCGTCGCGCGTGATCCTCGTCGGTGCGATCGTCACGGTGACGTCGAGTCGCAACGTCGCTGTAACGAAACGTGACATGATCGACGCTTACTCTCGAATCGTCGGCGTCGTTTTTTTGCGATGCGCCAACCGAGGAGCGGTCCACACATTGTCGCCATATTCTCGTCAGCGTGCCCTTGTCGTTGCGGCCGATTCGATCCGCGCTCGTCGATCCAACGTTGCGATTCGCGTCCGTGTTCATTCCAGCCGCTTCCTCCTCCTATTCCTCGTCTATCGCGATCAGCTCATTGATGGCATTGTCCAGAGCGGGTTGACGCTCTGCGATCGCGTTTGCGTCGGCGCCCATCGTCGAGGATTCTACCGTGTCGCGAAGCAACCGCAGCGTCGGGTAGCGAGCGCGCACGACCGACTCCAGCGCAACGATCAATGCGCGTTGCAGCAGTGCGTGGTTTTTCACCGTTGGGTCGACGCGCGCGAAGAAGCAATTGACTCGAAGTTCCGCGGCGCCGTTCTCGGCATTGAACGGTGTCGTCGTCGCGTTCAGGTCGACAGTAGCGTCGTAGTAATGTCGCAGCAACCGGATCGCGGTCGGATCGACTTAACGCCGGTCGTTGTCTCCGTCGCGTCATCGCCCCTTGAGAGCCGATCGCGCGCGCGACGATCGCACTCGATCAGTACGACGGATCGCGCGCGTTCGCTATCGGTTCTGGCTACGGCGCTGAGCGTTCGCAGGGAATAACCCAGCGACTCCTCGCTCGTCGGATCGTACGCCACGATGATCACATCGGCGCTGTTCGCGTAAACTATCGTCAAATGATCGAGCGCGCGATTCGAACACAGATCGACCGACGTGTCGTACAACTCGTAACCCACCAGCGCGCGCACGCACGATGCGCACGCATCGCGTCTCCGCGATCGTCGCCTGCGGAGCATCGCGTCCGCGTAGCGCGCGTCTCGCGCCCATTCGTTCTGCAACAACGACGAATCGTCCGTCGCATCGGTGTCTAGGAACGCGAATCCCTCGATGCCCGTCGTCGGCGATTCGTCGTTGTTGCAGGACGAGCCCGAAGCGAGGGCTCCGGTCCGCTGACATCGGTGCGCCACGAGCACTTCCTGACACGACAGATGTCTCGATTCCACGATGATGGGTCGCGCGGCGAGATGTCGCGACGTTCTCGCGACGACGTCTCCATCGTCCAACAGCAACAGATCTCGCAACACCGAAGCCTTGCCACTGTCCGGTGTTCCCAGAGCGACGACGCGCAAACGACGCGATCGCGCGGGATTTCGCCGCGCGCGACGCATGATCGCGATCGCTCCGTTCCACCAACGCATGATGCGGCTTCGTGCGCGGAGCGACGTCACTGTCTTAAGTGGCGAGAGTACAGCGCGTGTTTCTCGTCGATGTCGCGCGGCGCTCGATCGACGATCAGACGAGAGGTGCGAACATTACTGATCCGTCGTCGTCCGCGGTTCCTCGCCGGACAACGTCGCCGCGGACATATGGAACATGCGATATAGCGTGAAGAGCATTTCGCTCAGTCGCTCCAACGTCACGATGCCTGTCTGCGTCTGCCACAGATCCAAGAGATATGCGAAGAGTTCGCGAACTTGAGTCGCCGTTAGTTTGGCGCGAAACAGATAACTCATCATCTGCACCAGTAACATCGGTTTAGCCTCGTGGCACGCATCGGCTTTGGTGCTGGCCGGTGGTGTGTAACGCGCCAGTGACAACACCGCGAACACGAGAGCCCGTCCTACGTCAGCGCTCAGAAGCTCCACCTCGTCCTCCTGAGCCTCGACGGATCGGACAACGGAGACCAGATCGTCTCCGCGATCTCGTTAACCTGAATTCGCATCCACCACGAATCGTTCTATCGACGCGTCGCGGTCTCTTCGGTCGCCGGACAACGCGCGCTCGCTACCACCTCGAAGCTGCACCGTCGTCGAGCCGAGGTCTCCGATCTCGCGATTGTTCGTTTCGTCGATCGACGAGGAATCCGGTTTTCGAGGTTGCGCGAGCGAATCGACGCTCGCATTCAGTCGTTCGAACATGTCCATCAGTGCTTCGGAGCGCACGTAGAGTCGCTTGCCGTGGCGCTCATCGGCGCAGGTTCGTCGACGCGCGCCACCGCTGATTATCACTCGCAGCCAACCGAGAGCTTTCGCTGAGACTCGTTCTCGCGCCGCTGCGTTGGTTCGCAGCAACTTGCCGACGAGTCTCGTTCGAACGTCCGACACCGAGATCGCGCTCTCGTCGCGAATGCGCGTTGGTCAGGCCACGCACGACGCTATGTACATTCGCGTTACAGTCACCATGATGGTGGCCACTAATTTGTCCACCGTCAAACGGTGAAATCTCCTTCAAAATTCGTCCAGCAACGCGGAATCGGGCGCATCGGGCATTCGCACGTGAATTCGCACGGCATTCGCTTCGCCGCGCACCATGAAGTTCGTGACCAGATACGTCAGCAGAAGCGACGATCGCACCACGAACAACAGCGTCGATTGCGTCTGCAGACCGGTGGTGACTATCGCGTCTCGCAGCACGATGGATACGCAACGATCGAAGTCGCAGCCGGCGGAATCGTGCCAAGCGGCGAGAGTCTCCTCGACGGCTCGCTCGTTCGGTTCGAAGAGCGCGCGACGACAGTACTCGTTCACATTGACGTTTCGACGCAGTTGATCGGAGTCGCGAATGAACGCGAACACGTACTCGAGGGACTGTTCCGCCACGTCGAGGATGTACAGTTGATTGCGCCGAGTCGATTCGTCGCACTCGGGAGCGACGGCACCAATCACGCTCGGATCGGCCAACATGTTCTTGACGCGCGCCAGATGCTCACGCACGGACACCTTGAGACCGGCCAGAGTCGAACATTCGTTCAGCACAGCGGCCACACGTCTCTCACTCGAGCGTCCTTGTTCGAGAGAAACACTTCCAGTTTAGCCGGTTTGTCGTACATCATAAATCCGTAACAGTGCAGAAACAGGCGCAAACTGCTGCTCGACACGGTGGCTTCGACGCGCGAGTCCAGAAAATTGCTTCTATCTTAGAGATTGCACGGAATCACGTTTACGAGCGATATCGACACGCGATCGTTCTCGTCGCTGATGTCTTCGCTCTTCGTCGATGCGTGCGCGAATACCGCGTCCTCCTCGTCCTCGTATTCCATCGTTTCCACGTTCGTAGCGTCATCGTAGTTGACGACAACGGACATTACCGCTGGGAGTGGGTAATAGGGGGGGGGTATCGTTGGAAAAAAATCGCCTTTTGTCGTCGTGATGCAGTCACGCCTCTCGACACGGAAGCGACGCGACACGGTACGATCGCGCAGAGTCGTCGATCGTCGGTGCCTCGTCGTTAAAGATCGGCGCTAGTTTGCACAGAACGAATTGTAAGGGCGCGTTGTTCTCGGCGACGCGTCGATCGCGTCCGAGCACGCGTCGCGCGATCAAGACGAGCGCGTCGCCGTCGTCGCAGCGACGTGGTGCGATCGAACGACGCTCGCATCGCCACCGATCATCGCGTCGTAGCGGAGCTGGCGCTCGAGAGAGGCAATTATATCGCGCAGCAAGCGCATCGAAGCGTCGTCTCGCTTGTACGTCAACGAATCGCCGTAGTGACGCATCAGCAAGCGCTGAACGCTCGAGAGATCCATCGCGGTTGAGCAGCGTTCGTCGTCCGTTTCGGTCTCCTCGACAGCTCGAACGATGCAAGTGCACGAGTACAACCATCGGTCGCCGAGCGGTGGAGTTCCGGTCGTACATGAGCGGCGCGTCTTCACCGCACACAGCAGTCGGACGATAACGACGGTCGCGATCATCCAACGATGCCACGCTCGCAGGAATTCTCTCAAAGGATCGGCCACGTAGATGTGATAACCGTGACGATCGCCGATCGGCGGCGAGGTGATCCACGCTCGATCGGCGGACGAGGCGCGCAGCGTTCGATCGATCAACCGGTCTCGCCACAGCAACGCCGATTCGGACGAAACCGCGACATGACGGCGCCATCGATCGTCCGATGCGGTCGCTTCGTCTTTGAACGCGCATTTGCACTCGATGCAGTCGATATCAGTGAACAGGTACTCGTCGATGGAGCACGCGGTCGGTCGCAGCGTCGACATGTCGCGCGAGGAAAGATTCGACGGTGCTCCGACAACGCTCGGTTCGAACGTGTCGTCGCGTATATATACCGTCGTTCAAGATTCTACGTCACGCTCGAATGGGGAGAAAGAGAGAGAGAAGCGACCGAGGGCGCACCGAGGGAGATGGCGGAATCCGACGTGTTCACCGTCTCCACGTGGTACGACGAACCTCTCGTCGGTGCGGACAGCGACGAGCGAACGAACGGCGCGCCGTTGGATCGGATCTGGTCGAAAACGATGCATCGCGACGATCGTTGGTACGTCAAACTGACGAGATACTCCAATTCGCACGCGACGTCCTCGCCGGTGGCGCGTCGTTGGCGCAACGGTGAAATCGAGATACATCGACGACAGTTGCGTCTGCTGCATCCGATGCTGCCGGACGTTCGTCGCTATTGCGATTTGTTCGAGATCGCATCGATGGATCAACGAGTCGAGTTCATACGATTCATTCGAAATTTGGAGCGCACCAAGCTTTCCGTACTCGCCCGATTGAGCGATACCGCGACGAAACGAGACGATTCGGATGATAGGACTGGATCGTCGTCGCGCGAGAGAAGGGGATTGTCGAGGAACGAAAAATAAAGATTTTTTTCTCGTTTGCGTTTTATTTCATTCATCTCGTTTCCAATCTCGCGACTCGTCGTCGAACGCCGTCGACAAAGCGGGCGCGTCGACGATGCCTTTCAGATAATACGTCACATAGCGCAGTAACAACGAATCTCGCAGGTACAAGTCACCGTGCGCTACGGTGCACATCTGCGTCGCCCATCATTACACCGACTCGACTAAGAGCACCGAAGTAACCGGTGATCGATTGGATAGTGACGATGGCTCGACGAACAGTGATAGCGGCAACGGCGCCACGAAGCAGATATTAATCGAGGAAGAGAATACGAGCGATCTCGTGGACGATTCGGTCGTCGTCGGTCATTGACAATAATGCGAAATGACGAATCTCGATTGCTATTCGTTGCTACCTACTATCTATCTCCTTGTCTACCCTGCTATCTATCTGCGACGATGTACATTTTGAATAAATAGTGGTTAATTTGGCGAGTTTCACGTACATACGATTCGTACGACATATCGTTAATACCACGCAGTGACGATATGGACACCGAGACAAATTGTCCGTATTGCGTACGACGTTATTTTGTGCGCAACACGTTGGCTGATGTCGCACGATACTGCTGTTACTTCGAGTCGTCACGGCGAAATCATTCCGGCGGTTTTATCGTTTCACCGTCCGCGTCAGATAGGTGAAACGCTGGCCGATCGTTTGCTCGCGACTACATCCTATTGCAACGATATCGAAAAGCAATGGCGATATTCGTGGCTTTGTTAGAGACGTGATATTGCGTCCATCCGTTGTGTTTTACGAAGACAACGAGGCAGCGAGGAACAACGATGACGATTGTAGTAACGACGACTCAACAAGAGGACGCGATCTCGAATTAATGCGTTTAGTAATTAACGCTCTGATGGATATATTCGCTGAAGATCGCCCCGGCTGTTTTGATTGCTGTACTTCGATCAGACGAGTCAACGTTCTCTCCGATACGAAACTGACGCGCGTTTGAGCGGACATCGCGGTCCGAGTCGCGTCATCGTCGACTTTAGCCTCCGTCGATTCGAATCTGATCCTCTTGGTCGTTTGACTCGACGACGATGACGCGGCGCTGCGTTGTCGCGGTCTCTTCTTCGCCGACGATCCGAGTAGGTTCAGCTTCTTGCCGCCGCCGCCGCCGCCGTCGCAATTGACGAGCTTCGCGGGTTCGCTTGTCGAGCCGATGGTGGCATCGGGTGGTGTCGGTTTCGCGGCCAAATTCGCGGGAATGCTAACGACCGTGCTACAGTCACCTCGTTGTCGATCAGTCACCGGCGACATCGTTCTCACGGACGATCGATCGCCTCGATCGCGATGCGACGGCGAATCGGTCGAACCCGTTCGTTCGAGCGACGACGTCGTTGTCTCCGGTAGCGAAGCGTCCGGGAGAATGCGTCGGAACTGCAATTGCACCAGCAACGAATTCAAGAAATCGTCGTTCATCGCTGACGACAAATTCGCGCCGTCGAGCATGGACGTCGCGCTCTTGCTCGTCATGGTCGCGACGAGAGCACTGTCTTCGATTCGGAGAGACGCGCGACGTGCGGTCTGCCCTACGGTGAAAGAGAGCGCGACACTCCGGTTGTTGCTTATTGAAGAAGCATCGTCCGGTCTGAACGCTCGGTGTTCGCCGTTGAACTCAAACTCGCGCGATCTACCCGTTAAACGGCGCTGTTGACGATCTCGTACAGACACGCGTAGTGATTATTTTGTCATCGATCGCGGTGATCGAGATTCCAGCGCAGACGCTCGATCGAAGCACCGTGCAGAAATCGATAGCCGGCGTAGATGCGACGCAATGCGTGAAAACTCAAACCGCGCGGTTTCGAGCGACCGACGGCCTCGATGTAGAATCGGGCTAGTTCACGATCGAGATCACGTCGCAGCGTTCGCACGCTGAACAGAATCGACAGCGAGCCGTCGATCTCGACCCAAGCCACGAACGCGCCGAGACACGATCGCACAGCGTACTCATCGGTGACGTCGGTTCGTCGTCGACGGTCGTCCTCGCGATCGACGGATCGACGGAGCGCCCGTTCGGCATCCTCTTTCTCCTCGGTCGGCAGCGATCGCTCATCGCGACGATCTCGCAGCAACAGCTCCGGGATCTCGATTCGCCCGAGTTTGCACGTTTTGCGTATCTTTATGACGCACACTCCGCGATCGCGCAACTGACGCAACTGCGCGATCATGACTTCCGCGACGTCGGACAGGCGTTTGCCCGTGCACACGAGCATGTAGAACACGTAGAAAAACGCACGATGGCGTGCTAACAACGAGTACGACGCGGTAGCGTCCAATGCGTCGTCGCAACGGCGAGTCAGCGACCGCCGCGGTCCCACGGCCGGTGACGTCGAAGCGCGTATCTCGATCTCCCATCGAAGCAACATAATATCGTATTCGCGTTCCGTGAACGTAAATCGTCCATCGCTCTTCAGCGAAGCACCGCCGACGGTGATCTCCGCGGTAGCGGCGACTCGACGATTCTCGTCGCGACTCGACCGTGCGACGCGGTCGCGCAACGAAGCCAGATCGCGCAGCGTGACGGCGCGGTCGTTTCGTCGCTTCGCAATGATGGCCCAGATCGATCGCACGTAATTGTCGGAGTAACGTTCTCGGTACAGCCAACAGAAAAAATCGATTAGTCGATCGCTCGAGATTTCGGCAGCTAGATCCCGCAATCTCGCGACATCGCCAGTTCCGTCGTTAGCGGACGCTCCGTCGGCATCGAAAAAACGACCGATCAATCGCCAGATCGAGAGTTCGTCGCGTCCCGCTTTGGTCGTTGTTCGATTCGTCATCGTTCACGAAGCCGACTTATGGCTCGATATCGCGAAACGTGCGAGCGCGATATCGACGGAACCGACGTGTCGCGTCGTCGTTCGCCGCCATATACGATATGGGAAATTCGTGACATGTTCGAAGGAACGCCACGATCGCGTCGCACACCGTACCGCTCGACTGCAGGAACGCGCACAGGTTCGGCCAGAATTTGATCGACGAGGCCGTCGGTGACGAGGACAGGACGCACGCCGTCTCGACGTGACTCTGCTCGGGCGAATAACCGTACACCGACACTTCTATCTGACGGGACAACGCTCCGTCGCCGTTCATAGCGACGAGGCTTCGATGCGACAGTAGAAAGATCGCCTCTGTGATGACGTGGCGACGATCGCTCGGCGCCTAGACATCGCGAGATCGCGCCGGACGATCGTCGCGTCGTTCGTTTTCCAGTTGGTACACGTAAAGACCGCACAAAACGTCGCGAATGGACGCGGCTAGATCGGTGACTCGCTCCGAATCGACCAAAACTCGCCCATCGAGTACCATCCGTACGCGCGATCTCCGTCATATTTCAGCCTCGCCTCGACGACGCCGTTGTCGATCTTCCTCGTGGCCGCGACTATGTCCAACAGGTGCTCGAACAGTCGTCGATGAGTGCGATAGCTCCGACCGCTGATCATGCGCACTGGTTTGATGCGCATTCAGAAAAGTTCGCTCGGGTGTACACAGCGCGCTTTCGCGCATCAGTCCGGTCGGCCACTGAGCGCTCAGCATGGGTAACGCGACGAGACGAAACACTGTGGTCAGACAGTCGTGTCTCGATAGACGCGCTCGCGCATCTTCCGTATCGATTCCACGCGCGGTCGCCTCCTCACACTCCAATTCGTACCAATAAGCGATTTCGTGAAATTCGTTCAAGGCTGCTCGCAGAGAGACGCGAACGACGCGCGAGTCGGCGCCGGCTATGGCGCAGTCGCACGACCCGCCAACAAAGTCGTCGCGCGCGACGACGCAGCAACGCCCGCACACGTAGGCTCGCAATGACACTCGATGCTCGAACGTGACGCCCAGATTGTTGTCGCTCGTATCGGGTTAGCTGTCTATCAGTTCTCGCTCGAATTCCACGGGTAAGGAACTCAGCTCGAGACTGATTCGATCCTCCAGCACCAGGGGGTAACGAATATTCGCGCTCAATGAAAGAGAGTCTTCGTAGCGAACAGTGCTATCCGTCGCCAAATAAGCTTTGAATTCGGATACAACGATCGCGTCGTCGTCGGTATCTCAGTCTCCGATCAGACATCGAACGACGGCTAAACGATCGTCGCCTGCGCGTCGTCTCTCGTTCGGCGAGAGATCGCGCGTCGTTCCGATGCGCCACCAGATAGCCCCATGATGTGTTTTGCGATACACGAAACTCTCCAACGGGCCGTCCCATCGCCAGAACCGCACGATCAGATCGCTCTGTCCCACGTCCACCGGCAGAGAAAGCACCAAATTGGTCTGTCGTTCGTAACGCACGTTTCACTCGTTCCACAGCATCGTTGCGTCGCGCGTTTCGGAGCAAACGCTGCGAATGAAAAGAAAAACGGTGTTAGGGTAACGTACCGTCCGAACGAAGTCGAGAACTGACTGTTTACTCGCCATTCCAATCGATCGTGGACAAAGGAGTGAGATTAAGCAGCGAATCAACGCAGCATCGACGGTGATCAAATGTAGTACAATTCGACGTCCGGCTCCGAGTGAACAGCGACGTTGGCAACTCCACGACGTTGGCAGTCATACCAGTTGTCGAAGCTCGGGCGCGACGATCAGCGTCACCTCTATGTCGGAACAGCGAAAGTTGCGAACGAAATGATCGACTGTGTGAAAAGACATCCTGCAATTTCGTTCTATCGAATCGCGTATCTTCCACCACGCTTATGTAGATCAACAGATTGTAATGAGGAGTCTTTATCCCCGTTACTATCGTGTGACAGCGACCACCGATCGTCACACGATCGTGAGAAATTATCGCCACGCGCCCCGGCAGCACCAAACACCCGTGCCGCGGCAACCCGACAGACCGCCCGGAAAAAGCCGAATTCGGCGAAACGGTCGGGGAAGATCGGTCCCCCAGAAAGGGGTAATTCGCGAAAATCACATGCGCGACTTTCCGAGAAATCGGGGGGTACTAGTCCCCCGATTATCGGCCACCGATCGTCGAGAGGAATTAAGGGTATAAAACCTGCTCTCGAGCAGAGATCGAGGCAGACCGTGAGAGACAGTCAGGCAGTCAGGACAGCTACCAAGGTGAGCTCCAGCGAGAATCGTGAAGAGAAGTCGACGAGAGGGCAAGGCATCCACCGGTGAGTAAAGCTTCCACACCGTACCGAACCACCGGGAAATTTTACAAGACCCGGCAGCCGAGCCTCGTCAGCCGACCGGCATCGCGAATTTACCGTATTCGTCCGTCTGTGTCGGCCGCAATTAGCCACCAGCACAGAATATTTCTAAGTCTCTCTTTGCGAAGTTACCATATTCGTCCGTCTGTGTCGGCAGCAATTAGCCTCCGGCACAGAATATTTCTAAGTACCTGTTTCCGAACGAACGGCAGTAATTAGCCGCCGTTCCGCGATTTCTCAGTGCTCGTCCGTCTGCGTCGGCAGCAATTAGCCACTGACGTAAATTAGTTTCTAAGTTCCTGTGCGCGAATATAAGTGTTCGTCCGTCTGTGTCGGCAGCAGTTAGCCACCGACATAGAATATTTGTTATTATCTGTTCGCGGATTTATAAGTGCTCGTCCGTGTCAGCAGCAGATAGCCACCGGCAATAACCCATCTCCGAAATCAGCTAGAGAACCACGGGAGTAATCCGTCCTCAACGGGACTCGTGGCCGAGGACGGCGGACCACTAAGAGGCAGCGGGACGTTCTTTCGGAGCCCGCGGATAAGGGACAGTCCCCTGTGACTAAGCGGGGAATCACGAGCATGGAGGAACGCGCATCGCCGACGCCACACCGAGCCAGCGAGCCGCCCACATACACTTATATATATATATATATATTGCGACGTTTTCACTAATCTACAAAGGAGATTCGCGCAAGCTTTCCCGTCGCAAGGAAATACCGCCGGTAGCGGGACACGGCGGGCCCGATCCGACCAACTCGTATTCCATTAAAAATATCACTAAATTCGTGGGCGCCAGGTACGGAGGCGGCCGTACCACCAATCCTCGCCAAAGTCACCAAAGTTCCCGTCGGATCGCAATACCCGCTTCCCGCCCCGCGCGGGACTGTCTACTCCCCGTTATTTAAGTCGGAGGCGGGCGGGTTCTTGGGAATAGAATGCGACTACTAACGCGGTCTCGTAACGCTATATTTACAAATTATCCGACGCAGCGGGCGAGACGGCTAGCCTCCGCTCGCTCGATCGTTTCGCACGCACAAAGAGCTCGTTGGTTCGAGCCGTCGACGACTTCGCCGTCCGACGGACTCCGCCAAGGATCGCCACCGCCACACGGTGGTTGGCCCCAACGTCTCGGGCCGCGATCTCCGGAAGAGAGATCCGGCCATTCTAGCAAGAGGCAAACAGGTGGTGTGAGCTTATGCAGCGGCTTCCTCTTGCTGGTCCGGCTCCATGGCTGCGGACTTCTCGGTCCTACGCCGCTCACTCGCCCGTTCGCTCGTCCACTCGTTCGCTCGTTCACTCGTCCGCTCGTTCACTCGTTCGCTCGTACACTCGTTCGGTCGCACACTCGTTCGCTCGTTCGCTCCTTCACTCGTTCGCTCCTTCACTCGTTCACTCGTCCGCTCGTTCACTCGTTCGCTCGTACACTTGTTCAGTCGCATACTCGTTCGCTCGTTCACTTGTACACTCGTTCGCTCGGTTACTCGGTCGCTCGTTTGCTTGGTCGCTCGCTCGGGATCCCCAGATGGAATAGGACGACTTCGTCCTGTCGCCGCGGGGAAATCGGCTCGGCCCCCCTCTACTCGCGGGACCTCCCATGGAGCCTCGCGCGGGCCTGCCGCCGTGTCCCGCCGTCTCGCCGAATCTTTCCTTGCCTCGACCACCGTCGCGTCTCACCCCGAATTCGCGGGCACCCCGCTCGCACGGGCATTCCGCCGCCAATTACCGAATCTAACTTAATTATTTACACCGTAACGGGCGCTCCAAGCTGCCACATTACAATATATAGAATCGTACGTCTGTTAAATAAACGGGGCGCCTCGCGGGGCGCAACAAACTTGTTAACATAGGCACGCCGAACACACATTTCTTTCAAGAAGCAACCTTCCCTCCATCACCCGAGTAACGCTCCGGCGCGGCGGCGAGCGAAGCGTCGCGGAAGCGGCGAGCCGGGCGCGACGATGGGAGACCGATCGCACCGAACTGCCTCCCGCGGGCGTTACCGTTACGAGATGAACCAGATAGATGCGCCTGTAGTACACCGATCTGGCGCCCAGACACCGTAGGTCCGACGGTTGCAGAGAATCCACTCGCGGGGAGACGGGTCCCGACGCGCGCTCCGTGTGAAACAGATTCTGAGCTATGCAGTTCAGCGTCACCGGTCGCATTCCTCGTTCCCTGGCGAAACGCGCGAACGAGGAGCGCGACGAGACACTGTCCGACAACGAAGCGTGAATGACGATGGGCGCGCCTCTGTCTTGAAAAAGTCCCAGGTCGGCCGATCGTTGGTACCAATCGGCCCATTTCTTGTACACACCCGATCCGCGCGCCTGTCCGTTTATCTTCAGACGACTCATCGGTATCTTCTTCGAAGCGACTGCGACTTTAGAGCGCGCTCGAAGCGTTCGCCGAAGAAACTGTTCTCCTCGGATAGATCGGTATCGCACGATTCCAAAGCACCGTAGATCTCTCGTTTCTCCGTATAGGACACCGGAAAGGACTCGGTTCGCCACCGAGCCGGGACTCGTTCGAGACCATGTCGGCGTACACGAAATAACTGCGCAACGTCGGTGCCGTGACAACGACGGCGAGTCGCGGCGTCGACGGCCCGGCAACAGCGGCCGGTTTCCGCTGAACAACGCGCTTGGTCGTCACGTTTCTTCGTATGGCTCGATCGATGGCCTGACTCAAGCCGCGACCAACCGTTCCGCCAACTCGATTGCGACATCCGATTCTCCATGAGGCATTATCGAGACCGCCAATGACGAAAGCGGTTGGCCTCGGTGACTGGCTCGTCGTTCGCGGCCGACCGGCCGAACCGACAGTAAAGCGCGAGCCGGTGCGCGTAGCATTCAACGACGTTCCGAGGAACATAATGTCACAGTCGCAACAGTCGCTCGAGTTATATCGATCGTTTCCTATTCGCGACGAACGCGATGAGACCGACGACCGCACCGACAACAACGCTTCGATCGGCTCCCGACGATTCCCTTCTCTCTCGACGGTGAGTCAGTCCGTTATATACCGGATCTTTTGCGTCCAGTTGCCTCGGGCGTATCTCGTTTCCGCTAACAACGCGTTGCTCATTCACGCAAGATACGATGTTGCTGCTACGACGTGCGTCCTCGTTGGATACTCTGGTTCTGCATCGGTCTCTTCGTCGCGACACTCACGATCGTTGGCCATGTTGTTCGATCTCATCGGGAGGAGCAACTTCGCGAGGAAGTACGTCGCACCGGTGTTCGTTTGGCGAATCAGGCCATGGAAAAATTTCGCAGCATAAGCAAAGTCGTGGAAGAGCGTCGACTAGAGAGCCAGATTCGCAACAGCGGTGACAGGATGATCGGCGAAACCACACTCGAGCGCAGCGGCGGCGAAATCGCGATAGACGAGGGCGCGATCGACGACGCGGATGACGCGATAGCTTGTACCACGCGATCGCGCTTTCGTTCGGTTGCTAATCGCGAAGAATAGCGAAATGACCGAAGAGACGACGAGGACCGTCGGTCACTCGGCGACGAACTGTCCGTTGTTGACTCAGATCCTGAGGACGATAACGACGAACGCTCGCCGCGATCGCGTCGATCTCGCCGATACGTCGAGGTAGTGACGATTTATTCAGTGGTGAAATGGGCGCTTATCTGGATCGCGATGCTCACGCAGTTCGCACTGAGCGTCGCGATTTACTATGGATTGTATCTCTGCGCGACCAACGAGACATTGTGCGCAAACGCGCACATGACGACAGCGAATCTTCTGGCATGCGCGATCGCAATGGCAGCGTCGTTCTACGTGCGATCCTCCGCGCACGTGCAACCGTCGGTGTAACGCGAAATCGCGTTACTTAGCGATCGGTATCCACGCGTACGAGAACGTACGCGTGCTGTAGTAACTAGCAGTAGTGGCGATTCGAGGCGAACACGGCAACGACGGCGCTCGACGCGAAATTGCGACGCGATCGCTCACAAAAACGATCGATCTCGCGTTCGCGATAACGCGCCAGACGAGAGGCGAACCATCGTTTGTACGGTGACGAAATAAAACGATCGGCTTCGCGCCACAGAACCAAGTGATCGTTTAGTTCTTCGCCAGCACAACGGCGGCGATCCTCCTTCCATGATCGTGTCCTTCTCCCTTTCGTCGCGACATCGTTCATCCTTCCGGTACCGTCGTCGAAAGCGCGCGATTCCGCGATAGCGCAGGTCCGCGCGTAAAGTTCCACGAACGATGGACTCAATTCGAACAGGTGTATCCAATCGAACGACGCGTCGTCGGCGCGCAGTCTCGTGACGTCATCAGTTCGTCGCGTCTCGCTCGCGATTTCGTCGCGACGTAGTTCTCGACGACAACCAGCGAACGTATCTCTTTTGCGCGACGCGCGACTGCGCACCGGATCTACGTCGCGAGTCTCGAAGACGTCGCGAGTGTGACGCGCACGAAATCCGATAACGTCGCGACTGCGCCAATCGCGGCGATCGTTGCGCACACGGTGACGAATCGAACACCGGAATTGTCGCGATCCAGTGACGACGCGTCGGTCGTCGCAACGGTGTCCGCGCGCGACGCACCGTTGACAACGGCGACGCAAGCTTGACGCAAGTATCGTTTGGCGGCCGCTCGTTCGATCGCTCGGATGTCGTAGTGCCTGAATGGTCCAAGGACACGCGCGAATGCGATGATGTCGAACGCGCGCGAGTGCCTCGTGGCCGACGGTTACGCCGCGTGTTTTGAATGTGTCTAATCTCGGCGAGCGTCTCTGCGCGTGTGCGCGCACGTCAGCGAACCGGTCACCGCGCACGCGTACGACGACGCGTACGACGGCAACGGCGATCGTCGCGATCTCGGCGGCGCAGACTTTACTCTCCGAGCCAACTTGTCGTCGGACAAGGGTTACTGCGTCAGCGAGGCGCTGGCCGAGCGACTGCGCGATCTGACCGCGCCCGAGAGACGCCGCAGCGACGCGGCTCGCACGCGACGTGAGTGCAGCGAGTACAACGCCGACTGAATCCTCGTGCGAAAGCGAGCGACGCGAGACGCCGCGGACAGTTCGTTCAATTTCGCGTGTGGATGCAAGTATCCGCATCTAATGGCGAACGCGGACCGATGTCCTCGTGCTCGCGCAACGGCGGTTGCAACGGTCGCGGACGTTTGGACGCAGCGTCTCGCTCGTCCGCGATCGATCCGTTCGTGAACGGCCAATGCGAATGCGATGACGGTTGGATCTCCGAGTACAACGACGTGGTCGGTCCGTTCTGTCACGAGGCGACGATCGGCGAGTGGTCGAGCATGTTGCCCGGCCAGGATATCGACAGCGACGCGATGCTGGATCTTTCGTCCGAATTCATCGACGAGAACTTTCGCGCGATCATCGCGCGCGAACGAGTCGACGGCGGACACCCGAGTGAAGTTGATCAATCCGTGCACTCCGTGCCCCATCGTGGCCACGGACGACGGCGAGGCGTACTTTTGCGGCGACGACTTCACGATTCGAGAGTGCAACAACACCGATCCGTTTATCGCGATAACGAACATCGGGATTCGTCGCGAACGCGATTATCTGCGCGGAAACGGCGGTAGATTTCCCAACGCGTGTCTCAAGATCGCGGCGTCCGAGGGCCTGGTGCCCGATCGATTCCTGCTGCAGTTCATGACGCGGGACGACGCGAGCGCGAAGAAATTCGCCATGGAGATAGGTGTTCTTGTGAAAGAATCCAATGTTCGACGATGGTTCGGCGGACCGGACGACGATTTCGACGTGTCTCCGAATTATTGGAGATTCGCGCGATCGCTGCGCGCACCGAAGGGCAACGCGTTGAAAGACTGCGGCACGGTGTGGACGTTCGACCATCCGTCGATCTCGAATCATTGATAACGAGTCTGCGAGTCGCTTCGAATCTTCTAGGGCAGCGCCCACATCGACCTGGTGTTCGCTTCGGATCGTTTGAACGTTCCGTTGCCCTTTTACAGCGACAGATGGTCGTTAATTATTATCTCTATTACCCCCGAGGCATGTTGGTGAACGATGCCGAACGCATGAATCGTGGACATCTCAGACAATAGGCTTACGAGTGTCCAGATCGGCGCGGACTCGACAATTTGGATTACTTTTACGGAAAATACATGTACACCAATCATGAAACGGCGCACAATATGGCGCGAGCAATGTTGCCCGTGTGTCTCGTGCGACACACGACGATTGTCGATGGTTCCGAGTACATGCGACCAACGATCAATTGCGCACATCAGAACGACACCGCTTGCGTCATGGTGCGCAGCGATCATCTGACGATTTACACGCGTCTTCTGTGGTTAGGTTAGGATAGGTACACGTCGGACATGCGAATGTTGCGATTCTGCACCGAGCGAGGCAACTGCGGCGAAAACGATTGAAACTACGACGAGAACGCGGTGTACGAATAGAGCGAACAACGAGCGAGAAGAGAAGCGGGCGGGATGTTGCGGAAGGGGGGAAGGGCGAATAAAAAATACACGAAATATGGAAAAATGAATTTTCTCTTATTGATCGGTGGGCGTGTCGATGCGCGCGTGAACGTTCTCGTCGCTTCGACAAGTCATAAGGAAAAGATCGGACCACGACGGCACGAAATTGCATTGACAATCGCCGCATGGTGCGTACGTTAAGAGCCAAATATCTCGAAACTGATTGTCGTAACGAGATCGCACTCTCTCGATAGTCCTCACATCGAGGCTGAACGGTAATCACACGGACGCGCAATAAGGACAGTGCTCCGCGTGCAATGCGTTCAGTTCGGACCTAGACGCCACGCGATTCCTCGACACCATGAACAGACACACGTGACAGCGCACGGTCAATTTTTCGGAACCGTCTCGATAGTCCGGTCGATGTCGATCCTCATCAGCCCCAGCTTCGTCAAGTCGCCGCACGATCACGTCCTCGTTGTCGCTCCGCTCGTCCTCGTCGTCGCTCCGCTCGTCCTCGTCGTCGCTCCGGTCGTCCTCGTCGTCGCTCCGCTCGTTCTCGTCGTCGCTCCTCTCGTCCTCGAGCGCCACAGTTTCGCGACCACAGCGAAACCGTCGTCGACCAACGAGTCGACCGTGCTGTGTAACTTCTCGCGTCTCCTAGGGATCGTGATCCGTCTGCTCTCTATTTACTTAGGCCTACCTACTTACACCGGCACTGCCTGGGATGCCGAGAGCTTTTCCGGACAGATGAAAGGGGGAAATATGGTGATTGCAGGTGATATAAAGATTATGGCTATTGATAGGAATAGAGACTTAAACATTTGTTTATTTAACAATGAGACAATATGATAGTTAAAAGTGTAATATAAATGAGTGATAATACTTATAATTATATAATTAATGAATACAAATATGGTTTACATTATATAGCTGCTGGTAATGAGTTACAATGAAGTGTTGAGAGAATACACAGTTATCCTGCCCGGTGGAAGTAATGAAGGTGGTACGGTAATTTTCGAGGGATTTCAGTGAGAGAATAGGACTCCAGTTGGTAAATGTAGGTGGCTGTCTTGTTGTTGAAAGTGTCGTCCTATGTTAAATCTATCAATTCTATGTCTAGAATTTCTGTCGTCGAACGCTGTTTAACCAGGCGAGGGTTGTGCGTGTGAGCCCTGGAAGGCCTTGGTAAAGAATGTGAATCCGGAATAGTGTCTTTGTGTGGAGTGTAATGGACGTGGAGCGTATTTAAATGTGCTTATGAGTCTGTTTTGTAATAAAAACTTGATGTACGATGGAGGAACTAGATCATGCCCCGTGATATCTTGTATTATACGGGGTTTGGTGGGGTCCATGTGTTGAGACAACAGGGCCGCTCGTCGGCAAGCTTCCTTACGTAGCTGCCTTGCCTTCTGTTTAACGCCCCCGCGATGTTTATTTGGCATCTAACGGATTGAGTTTAAGAATAACATTTTTGGTCGGACAAGTTAAAATAGCAATTGATAATTTAATAACCTGTACAGTGCTTACCATCCTTCAATCTCAGGAGCGCAGCTGACAGCCGCCACCCACCTCAATTATCCTTCCCCTCAACCCGCATAACCTAACCCTGCCAAAGCATTGGTAGTAAGCATTAATTATTAGTACTTTTAGTTACTCTGGCAACGAATAACTAAAGTCACAAGAGTCCTTTCCACTCAATAATTAATTTAT
>NW_020229896.1:78087-100914 GCF_003227715.2 Harpegnathos saltator
TCACTGTCTTAAGTCGCGAGAGTACACGCGTGTTTCTCGTCTGATGTCGCGCGGCGCTCGATCGACGATCAGACGGAGTGGTTGCGAAATTACCGATCCTGTCGTCGTCCGCGGTTCCTCGCCGGACAACGTCGCCGGCGGACATATGGAACATGCGATATAGCGTGAAGAGCATTTCGCTCAGTCGCTCCAACGTCACGATGCCTGTCTGCGTCTGCCACAGATCCAAGAGATATGCGAAGAGTTCGCGAACTTGAGTCGCCGTTAGCTTTGGCGCGAAACAGATAACTCATCATCTGCACCAGTACACATCGGTTTAGCCTCGTGGCACGCATCGGCTTCGGTGCTGGCCGTCGGTGGTGTGTAACGCCGCCAGTGACAACACCGCGAACACGAGAGCCCGTCCTACGTCGGCGCTCAGAAGCTCCACCTCGTCCTCCTGAGCCTCGACGGATCGGACAACGGAGACCAGATCGTCTCCGCGATCTCGATAACCTGAATTCGCATCCACCACGAATCGTTCTATCGACGCGTCGCGGTCTCTTCGGTCGCCGGACAACGCGCGCTCGCTACCACCCTCGAAGCTGCACCGTCGTCGAGCCGAGGTCTCCGATCTCGCGATTGTTCGTTTCGTCGATCGACGAGGAATCCGGTTTTCGAGGTTGCGCGAGCGAATCGACGCTCGCACTCAGTCGTTCGAACATGTCCATCAGTGCTTCGGAGCGCACGTAGAGTCGCTTGCCGTGGCGCTCATCGGCGCAGGTTCGTCGACGCGCGCCACCGCTGATCATCACTCGCAGCCAACCGAGAGCTTTCGCTGAGACTCGTTCTCGCGCCGCTGCGTTGGTTCGCAGCAACTTGCCGACGAGTCTCGTTCGAACGTCCGACACCGAGATCGCGCTCTCGTCGCGAATGCGCGTTGGTCAGGCCACGCACGACGCTATGTACATTCGCGTTACAGTCACCATGATGGTGGCCACTAATTTGTCCACCGTCAAACGGTGACATCTCCTTCAAAATTCGTCCAGCAACGCGGAATCGGGCGCATCGGGCATTCGCACGTGAATTCGCACGGCATTCGCGTCGCCGCGCACCATGAAGTTCGTGACCAGATACGTCAGCAGAAGCGACGATCGCACCACGAACAATAGCGTCGATTGCGTCTGCAGACCGGTGGTGACTATCGCGTCTCGCAGCACGATGGATACGCAACGATCGAAGTCGCAGCCGGCGGAATCGTGCCAAGCGGCGAGTCTCCTCGACGGCTCGCTCGTTCGGTTCGAAGAGCGCGCGACGACAGTACTCGTTCACATTGACGTTTCGACGCAGTTGATCGGAGTCGCGAATGAACGCGAACACGTACTCGAGGGACTGTTCCGCCACGTCGAGGATGTACAGTTGATTGCGCCGAGTCGATTCGTCGCACTTGGGAGCGACGGCACCAATCACGCTCGGATCGGCCAACATGTTCTTGACGCGCGCCAGATGCTCGCGCACGGACACCTTGAGACCGGCCAGAGTCGAACATTCGTTCAGCACAGCGGCCACGTCTCTCACTCGAGCGTCCTTGTTCGAGAGAAACACTTCCAGTTTAGCCGGTTTGTCGTACATCATAAATCCGTAACAGTGCAGAAACAGGCGCAAACCGCTGCTCGACACGGTGGCTTCGACGCGCGAGTCCAGAAAATTGCTTCTATCGTAGAGATTGCACGGAATCACGTTTACGAGCGATATCGACATGCGATCGTTCTCGTCGCTGACGTCTTCGCTCTTCGTCGATGCGTGCGCGAATACCGCGTCCTCCTCGTCCTCGTATTCCATCGTTTCCACGTTCGCAGCGTCATCGTCGTTGACGACAACGGACATTACCGCTGGGAGTGGGTAATAGGGGGGGGGATATCGTTGGAAAAAAATCGCCTTTTATCGTCGTGATGCAGTCACGCCTCTCGACACGGAAGCGACGCGACACGGTACGATCGCGCAGAGTCGTCGAGCCGAGTCGTCGATCGTCGGTGCCTCGTCGTTAAAGATCGGCGCTAGTTTGCACAGAACGAATTTAAGAGCGCGTTGTTCTCGCGTCTGAGCACGCGTCGCGCGATCGAGACGAGCCGTCGCCGTCGTCGCAGCGACGGAGTGCGATCGAACGACGCTCGCATCGCCACCGATCATCTCCGTCGTAGCGGAGCTGGCGCTCGAGCTAGGCAATTATGTCGCGCAGCAAGCGCATCGAAGCGTCGTTTCGCTTGTACGTCAACGAATCGCCGTAGTGACGCATCAGAAAGCGCTGAACGCTCGAGGGATCCATCGCGGTTGAGCAGCGCTCGTCGTCCGTTTCGGTCTCCTCGACAGCTCGAACGATGCAAGTGCACGAGTACAACCATCGGTCGCCGAGCGGTGGAGTTCCGGTCGTACATGAGCGGCGCGTCTTCACCGCACACAGCAGTCGGACGATAACGACGGTCGCGATCATCCAACGATGCCACGCTCGCAGGAATTCTCTTGAAGGATCGGCCACGTAGATGTGATAACCGTGACGATCGCCGATCGGCGGCGAGGTGATCCACGCTCGATCGGCGGACGAGGCGCGCAGCGTTCGATGCGTTCGATCGATCAACCGGTCTCGCCACAGCAACGCCGATTCGGACGAAGCCGCGACATGACGGCGCCATCGATTGTCGGATGCGGTCGCTTCGTCTTTGAACGCGCATTTGCACTCGTTGCAGTCGATATCGATGAACAGGTACTCGTCGATGGAGCACGCGGTCGGTCGCGGCGTCGACATGTCGCGCGAGGAAAGATTCGACGGGGTGCCGACAACGCTCGGTTCGAACGTGTCGTCGCGTATATATACCGTCGTTCGAGATTCTACGTCACGCTCGAATGGAGAGAAAGAGAGAGAGAAGCGACCGAGGGCGCACCGAGGGAGATGGCGGAATCCTACGTGTTCACCGTCTCCACGTGGTACGACGAACCTCTCGTCGTGCGGACAGCGACGAGCGAACGAACGGCGCGCCGTTGGATCGGATCTGGTCGAAAACGATGCATCGCGACGATCGTTGGTACGTCAAACTGACGAGATACTCCAATTCGCACGCGAAGTCCTCGCCGGTGGCGCGTCGTCGGCGCAACGGTGAAATCGAGATACATCGACGACAGTTGCGTCTGCTGCATCCGATGCTGCCGGGACGTTCGTCGCTATTGCGATTTGTTCGAGATCGCATCGATGGATCAACGAGTCGAGTTCATACGATTCATTCGAAATTTGGAGCGCACCAAGCTTTCCGTACTCGCCCCGATTGAGCAATGCCGCGACGAAACGAGACGATTCGGATGATAGGACTGGATCGTTGTCGCGCCGAGAGAAGGGGATTGTCGAGGAACGAAAAATAAAGATTTTTTCTCGTTTGCGTTTTATTTCATTCATCTCGTTTCCAATCTCGCGACTCGTCGTCGAACGCCGTCGACGAAGCGGGCGCGTCGACGGTGCCTTTCAGATAATACGTCACATAGCGCAGTAACAACGAATCTCGCAGGTACAGGTCACCGTGCGCTACGGTGCACATCTGCGTCGCCCGTCATTACACCGACTCGACCAAGAGCACCGAAGTAACCGGTGATCGATTGAATAGTGGACGATGGCTCGACGAACAGTGATAGCAGCAACGGCGCCACGAAGCAGATATTAATCGAGGAAGAGAATACGAGCGTTCTCGTGGACGATTCGGTCGTCGTCGGTCATTGACAATAATGCGAGATGACGAATCTCGATTGCTATTCGTTGCTACCTACTATCTATCTCCGTGTCTACCCTACTATCTATCTACGACGATGTACATTTTGAATAAATAGTGGTTAATTTGGCGAGTTTCACGTACATACGATTCGTACGACATATCGTTAATACCACGCCGTGACGATATGGACACCGAGACAAATTGTCCGTATTGCGTACGATGTTATTTTGTGCGCAACACGTTGGCTGATGTCGCACGACACATCGATACTGCTGTTACTTCGAGTCGTCACGGCGAAATCATTCCCGGCGGTTTTATCGTTTCACCGTCCGCGTCAGATAGGTGAAACGCTGGTCCGATCGTTTGCTCGTGACTACATCGTATTGCAACGATATCGAAAAGCAATGGCGATATGCGTGGCTTTGTTAGAGATGTGATATTGCGTCCATCCGTTGTGTTTTACGAAGACAACGAGGCAGCGAGGAACAACGATGACGATTGTAGTAACGACGACTCAACGACAAGAGGACGCGATCTCGAATTGATGCGTTTAGTAATTAACGCTCTGATGGATATATTCGCTGAAGATCGCCCCGGCTGTTTTGATTGCTGTACTTCGATCAGACGAGTCAACGTTCTCTCCGATATGAAACTGACGCGCGTTTGAGCGGACATCGCGGTCCGAGTCGCGTCATCGTCAACTTTGGCCTCCGTCGATTCGAATCTGATCCTCTTGGTCGTTTGACTCGACGACGATGACGCGGCGCTGCGTTGTCGCGGTCTCTTCTTCGCCGACGATCCGAGCAGGTTCGGTTTCTTGCCGCCGCCGCCGCCGTGTAACGTCCTGCGACGTTCTCTCCACCATATCATTTTTTCGCCTCTACATTAAAAGGCCAGCGAGACATATAGGTAGATTCAACCATAAAAAGTAATTGTTACTATTAAAATTTATCGATAAAAGTTCATATCTTTTAAAATAATAATAATTTTAGAAAATCGCGCGGTGCGATTTAAGGCTCCTTCAAAGTATTACAAATTATGTCCTAACAAAATTTCTGTAAAATCGATAGTTTAGAAGTTATGGCTATTTGAATGTCTCGACCAATCAGGAAAAGGCATGTTTTTCTCAGTAACTATAAGGCCTAGAAGAAAAATCTTAATTGCTAACAATAGCATTAAAAGACCTCTATTTAACGACCATATTAACATTTTGAAAAACATTAACAATTAATAAGAAACCAACAATGTTACTTATCAGTAGACTTCAGAAAATTCTAAAATTCATACGCAGGGACTATTGGGACATCAGTAATGCGTACCTTCCGTGAAAATTAAGAAAAGTCAATTTAAAATATTTTTAACACCTACGTACATAGAGAACATTTTAGTGAAACATAAGCAAATGTCAAAACCTCAGAATATTAATTACAAAAGGAAATAATGCCAAACGAAAACAATTAATTCTTGCCCACAAACAGAGAATCCTTCTGACAGTACATTCTCAAAATTTGGTAATTCTTACTTAAAATTTAATAAACCTCATTTATTTAAGTTCAGGGGTCGTTTAAATACCCTATTTAGCTTGGAAATCCACCATTTTTGCCTTGGTCACGTTTAAATACTTTATTTAATTTAAGCCTTCTGTCCACGTTCAAGCTCCTCTTAAATATTGCACTCTTTTAAATTCGTTCGTACAGTACAACGGCTTGAACTCATCACTAATAATAAAAATTAATTGTTCATCGAATCTTCTATTACCATAAGCTTCTATAAGGTCTAAAAGTCGGTAATTTATACATAAGAACCGTTTATAACAATTGTTAATTAATTACCGACGCCAATAATAACGAAACCTACCCAAGGGATCTATCTTACCGACATACGTAAGTAGAGAGCCCTATGGTAGAACTCAGCCTTGCCGAGAAACATTAATTTAACAACAGTAATAATAAGGATCCCTGTAATAAGAAATCCTATTTTTCCAGTTAACAATATTATAAATCTCTACACTCTAAAACCCACTGTTAACAATATGCATTTCTTATAATAATTCTTAATAACCACATTTAAACATTAATAACAAATATCTCTTTTATTATAACACATGCATATTGTCTTTATAAAAACCATAACTAATTAACATTATAACTTTCTATTACACTATTCATGTAATACTAAATTAGGCGTATATTATAACCTTAAGAACCACACATATATAATATTAACCATTTTTTATTAAATTATAATATTATAAGGCATAAATAATTACGCGCACATATAAATTAATAAGTCAGACTGGCGACAGGAAGTCTCAAAGATAAGGCACGCACGCAGCCGGGCCACCGAAGGTGCTCTGGAATCCCCGAGTAACCCGAGCCCATATCAGGTAACATAGGGCATCCTGTTGACCACGCTCCTTATCACATCCGGCGGCGCGCCGAGATGTCTCGATGCCCCGTCAGCATCACGCCACTCAGTCCCACTCTGAAAAACCTTGAACGCTCCTACTCTGGATCCCTCTCGTATAATCCCATTACTCCTACCATATAGCCTACCCCACTCTTGAGTTCCATTGTCCGGACCGAACGAGGCCCCGGGAGCAGCTCCCACCGCAGAGTCGACATCGGAAGTTCATACAGTACAGACGTGCCTCTTAGGAGTGCCTCCAAGACATCTTTGTTAATTTGACGCAAAGAGGAAAAGTGTCTCTGAGCGACCGTGCCACCACGGACAACGGTCGTCTCGCATAAGAGCCTCTTCCTACGCTCCTTCAGAGCCTTTGCCTTGTGCTATTCAAAATCTGGAAGATTTCTTAGGAAACTTGCCAGAACATCCACGGTGTTTTATAATACTCAAAGTGTGCGGATAAGTCGACTCCCCGCTCGAGTTGTGCCGTGGCTAGAGTGGTCCCAACAGTATTGAGAGTATTCTGGAATAAAAAAAGCCTGTTCTTTGAGATTTCTCTGCAAAAGTCTGAGCTACTGAAATAAATAGTAAGTATATAATATTTTAATGCACAACACTTACATACACCGCGTTTCGCGCAAGTGAAATACAATCGCGATCTAAGCCTTAGGAACATTGTTACGCGAGTGAACCAGTGACGTTTCACCATACGCCAAGTCGAATTATTTAACAGATACCATAGCGTCACGCTGAAATTTTCGTTCATGTCGGTTCGTAACTGCCTTACATAAGGAGCATTCATTATAATCCGAATAGTGTATTATCTACGTTTAGTTTGTCAAACCGCTCTTAGAATTTCGTTCCGATTTCCTTAGGATACGCTATACAAGCTAGTATATATATAAAGAGAGAGAGAGAGAGACAATCTTCAGATTCTTCTTTTTCTAAATCGTGATTACGAAACCCCAGTGTCTGTCAACGCAGTGAACTACGCTCACACACTTATTATTCCCTTTCCATTCCTTCTTGCGGGCGCATGACAACGGTGCCAAGCACAGGGTTACGCGCGCACGGCATCGGTGCCAAGCACAGAGCCGTATTGGTATAGTCAGAATCCTTATCAGCAGTGGCATCCCACCACTCTGACATCGTCTCCAGGCGAATTCCTTACGCCGGAGACTCTGCTTTGAAAATCTGCTTACTCCAACCTCCTAGGCCTTCACCTCGTTAATAGACATTGAATAAAAAAAAATAAAAATTACAATTATCTCGTAACAAGGACTCACAGAGACGTTCCTTCATGTTAGCCTTCTATCTATCTCTCTCATTAGCTATTTTAGTTATAAGACATTTATATGCCTTTATAATTTCATGTATAATTATGTACTTGATATAATATTCCCACTGTTTCCACTGTAACCTGCACTTGCACATATAAAATATACTGCGTTCTGCTATTATCTATGCTGCTACCATTATCCGTAAAGACTATTCTATATTAAACAATCAAGTTACTAAGGTTTCAGATTAATAATACTTTTACAATCTCATTGTTTATTTAGACGGAAATATATTCTTAATAACGACAAGATCTTGACATTATCCATTATAAAAGCTGGAATAATATAAATCATCTCATGAAGTGCATCCTTCCCCACCCACATATATATATGTATATGCATTTATTGTATAGTAACTGATTTTATTGTGTATGTGTAGACGTGTGCCATTGCATCGGCATACGCCTTAATTACCTCACTGTGTTACTTGCTATTGTACAATTCCATTAAAATCACCGATTCTCTTGTACAACGAACATATGCCATTGCATCGGCATACAATTCTTCAATATTTTCTACTAAGCATTTTAATTTTATGCAGCATCCTTGTTTTATCGGCAGCCTTTTTCCTCTTATTCGAATATTTTCTTGAAAGGAAGATATTAAGCATTCATAAATCTTTGTCCTTTTTATTCAGTTACTTAAATCAATTGGTGCCATAACATCTCTTGCCAGAGGAATTTATAGTTCATTAACCATTAAATCTGAATCTTACATTATTAAGCATAGATCTTGCTCACTTTTAGGGAAGCGCCTTACTGGAGCTACCCGCCTCTATCCTTGTCCAGACTGAGGAGCGCCTTACGGGTGCCTCTCGGCTCAAGCATCCTATCCATCCCGTCCAGCTCATAAGACCACCGCTTTTCCATCAAAATCAGGAAATTTAACTTGTGAATTAATAACCTGTACAGTGCTTAGCATCCTTCAATCTCAGGGGCGCAGCTGACAGCCGCCACCCGCCTCAATTATCCTTCTCCTACAACCCGCATAACCTAACCCTGCCAAAGCATTGGTAGTAGGCATTAATTATTAGTACTTTTATAGTACCCTGGCAACGGATAACTAAAGTCACAAGAGTCCTTTTCACTCAATTATTAATTTTATCAATTGCTATTTTAACTTGTCCGACCAAAAATGTTATTCTTAAGCTCAATCCGTTAGATGCCAAATAAACATCGCGGGGGCGTTAAACAGAAGGCAAGGCAGCTACGTAAGGAAGCTTGCCGACGAGCGGCCCTGTTGTCTCAACACATGGACCCCACCAAACCCCGTATAATACAAGATATCACGGGGCACGATCTAGTTCCTCCATCGTACATCAAGTTTTTATTACAAAACAGACTCATAAACACATTTAAATACGCTCCACGTCCATTACATTCCACACAAAGACACTTCATTCCGGATTCGCATTCTTTACCAAGCTCTTACAGGGCTCACACGCGCAACCCTCGGCTGGTTAAACAGCGTTCGACGACAGAAACTCTAGACATAGAATTGATAGATTTAACACAGGACGACACTTTCAACAACAAGACAGCCACCTACATTTACCAACTGGAGTCCTATTCTCTCACTGGAACTCCTCGCAAATTACCGTACCACCTTCATTACTTCCACCGGGCAGGATAACTGTACATTCTCTCAACACTTCATTGTAACTCATTACCAGCAGCTATATAATGTAAACCACATTTGTATTCATTAATTATATAACTATAAGTATTATCACTTATTTATATTATACTTTTAACTATCATATTGTCTCATTGTTAAATAAACAATTGTTTAGTCTCTATTCCTATCAATAGCCATAATCTTTATATCACCTACAATCACCATATTTCCCCCTTTCACCATCTGTCCGGAAAAGCTCTCGGTATCCCAGGCAGTGCCGGTGTAAGCAGGTAGGCCTAAATAAATAGAGAGCAGGCGGATCACGATCCCTAGGGAGACGCGAGACGTTACAGCCGCCGTCGCAATTGACGAGTTTCGCGGATTCCCTTGTCGAGCCGATGGTGGCATCGGGTGGTGTCGGTATCGCGGCCAAACTCGCGCGAATGCTAACGACCGTGCTACAGTCACCTCGTTGTCGATCAGTCATCGGCGACATCGTTCTCACGGACGATCGATCGCCTCGATCGCGATGCGACGGCGAATCGGTCGAGCCCGTTCGTTCGAGCGACGACGTCGTTGTCTCCGGTAGCGAAGCATCCGGGAGAATGCGTCGGAACTGCAATTGCACCAGCAACGAATTCAAGAAATCGTCGTTCGTCGCTGACGACGAATTCGCGCCGTCGAGCATGGACGTCGCGCTCTTGCTCGTCATGGTCGCGACGAGAGCACTGTCTTCGATTCGGAGAGACGTCGTTAGCCACCGGCACAGAATATTTCTAAGTCTCTGTTCGCGAATTTACCGTATTCGTCCGTCTGTGTCGGCCGCAGTTAGCCACCGGCACAGAATATTTCTAAGTCTCTCTTTGCGAAGTTACCATATTCGTCCGTCTGTGTCGGCAGCAATTATCCCCCGGCACAGAATATTTCTAAGTACCTGTTTCCGAACGAACGGCAGTAATTAGCCACTGACGTAAATTAGTTTCTAAGTTCCTGTGCGCGAATATAAGTGTTCGTCCGTCTGTGTCGGCAGCAGTTAGCCACCGACATAGAATATTTGTTATTATCTGTTCGCGGATTTATAAGTGCTCGTCCGTGTCAACAGCAGATAGCCACCGGCAATAACCCATCTCCGAAATCAGCTAGAGAACCACGGGAGTAATCCGTCCTCAACGAGACTCGTGGCCGAGGACGGCGGACCACTAAGAGGCAGCGGGACGTTCTTTCGGAGCCCGCGGATAAGGGACAGTCCCCTGCGACTAAGCGGGGAATCACAAGCATGGAGGAACACGCATCGCCGACGCCACACCGAGCCAGCGAGCCGCCCACATACACTTATATATATATATATATATATTGCGACGTTTTCACTAATCTACAAAGGAGATTCGCGCAAGCTTTCCCGTCGCAAGGAAATACCGCAGGTAGCGGGACACGGCGGGCCCGATCCGACCAACTCGTATTCCATTAAAAATATCACTAAATTTGTGGGCGCCAGGTACGGAGGCGGCCGTTCGCGAGGAAGTACGTCGCACCGGTGTTCGTTTGGCGAATCAGGCCATGGAGAAATTTCGCAGCATAAGCAAAGCCGTGGAGGAGCGTCGACTCGAGAGCCAGATTCGCAACAGCGGTGACAAGATGATCGGCGAAACCACACTCGAGCGCAGCGGCGGCGAAATCGCGATAGACGAGGGCGCGATCGACGACGCGGATGACGCGATAGCTTGTACCACGCGATCGCGCTTTTGTTCGATTGCTAATCGCGAAGAATAGCGAAATGACCGAAGAGACGACGAGGACCGTCGGTCACTCGGCGACGAACTGTCCGTTGTTGACTCAGATCCTGAGGACGGTAACGCACGCTCGCCGCGATCGCGTCGATCTCGCCGATACGTCGAGGTGATGACGATTTATTCAGTGGTGAAATGGGCGCTGGTCTGGATCGCGATGCTCACGCAATTCGCACTGAGCGTCGCGATCTACTACGGATTGTATCTCTGCGCGACCAACGAGACATTGTGCGCAAACGCGCACATGACGACGGCGAATCTTCTGGCGTGCGCGATCGCAATGGCAGCGTCGTTCTACGTGCGATCCTCCGCGCACGTGCAACCGTCGGTGTAATGCGAAATCGCGTTACTTAGCGATCGGTATCCACGCGTACGAGAACGTACGCGTGTTGTAGTAACTAGCTGTAGTGGCGATTCGAGGCGATCACGGCAACGACGGCGCTCGATGCGAAATCGCGACGCGATCGCTCGCAAAAACGATCGATCTCGCGTTCACGATAACGCGCCAGACGAGAGGCGAACCATCGTTTGTACGGTGACGAAATAAAACGATCGGCTTCGCGCCACAGAACCAAGTGATCGTTTAGTTCTTCGCCAGCACAACGGCGGCGATCCTCCTTCCACGATCGTATTCTTCTCCCTTTCATCGCGACATCGTTCATCCTTCCGGTACCGTCGTCGAAAGCGCGCGATTCCGCGATAGCGCAGGTCCGCGCGTAAAGTTCCACGAACGACGGACTCAATTCGAACAGGTGTATCCAATCGAACGACGCGTCGTCGGCGTGCAGTCTCGTGTCGTCATCAGTTCGTCGCGTCTCGCTCGCGATTTCGTCGCGACGTAGTTCTCGACGACAACCAGCGAACGTATCTCTTTTGCGCGACGCGCGACTGCGCACCGAATCTACGTCGCGAGTATCGAAGACGCCGCGAGTGTGACGCGCGCGAAATCCGACAACGTCGCGACCGCGCCCATCGCGGCGATCGTTGCGCACACGGTGACGAATCGAACACCGGAATTGTCGTCGCGATCCAGCGACAACGCATCGGTCGTCGCAACGGTGTCCGCGCGCGACGCACCGTTGACAACGGCGACGCAAGCTTGACGCAAGTATCGTTTGGCGGCCGCTCGTTCGATCGCTCGGATGTCGTCGTGCCTGAATGGTCCAAGGACACGCGCGAATGCGATGATGTCGAACGCGCGCGAGTGCCTCGTGGCCGACGGTTACGCCGCGTGTTTCGAATGCGCCTAATCTCGGCGAGCGTCTCTGCGCGTGTGCGCGCAGCGAACCGGTCACCGCGCACGCGTACGACGACGCGTACGACGGCAACGGCGATCGTCGCGATCTCGGCGGCGCAGACTTTACTCTCCGAGCCAACTTGTCGTCGGACAAGAGTTACTGCGTCAGCGAGGCGCTGGCCGAGCGACTGCGCGATCTGACCGCGCCCGAGAGACGCCGCAGCGACGCGCTCGCACGCGACGCGAGTGCAGCGAGTGCAACGCCGACTGAATCCTCGTGCGAAAGCGAGCGACGCGAGACGCCGCGGACAGTTCGTTCAATTTCGCGTGTGGATGCAAGTATCCGCATCTAATGGCGAACGCGACCGGACCGATGTCCTCGTGCTCGCGCGACGGCAGTTGCAACGGTCGCGGACGTTTGGACGCGGCGTCTCGCTCGTCCGCGATCGATCCGTTCGTGAACGGCCAATGCGAATGTGACGACGGTTGGATCTCCGAGTACAACGACGTGGTCGGTCCGTTCTGTCGCGAGGCGACGATCGGCGAGTGGTCGAGCATGTTGCCCGGCCAGGATAGCGACAGCGACGCGATGCTGGATCTTTCGTCCGAATTCATCGACGAGAACTTTCGCGCGATCATCGCGCGCGAACGAGTCGACGGCGGACACCCGAGTGAAGTTGATCAATCCGTGCACTCCGTGCCCCATCGTGGCCACTGACGGCGATACGTACTTTTGCGGCGACGACTTCACGATTCGAGAGTGCAACAACACCGATCCGTTTATCGCGATAGCAAACATCGGGATTCGTCGCGAACGCGATTATCTGCGCGGAAACGGCGGTAGATTTCCCAACGCGTGTTTCAAGATCGCGGCGTCCGAGGGCCTGGTGCCCGATCGATTCCTGCTGCAGTTCATGACGCGGGACGACGCGAGCGCGAAGAAATTCGCCATGGAGATAGGTGTTCTGGTGAAAGAATCCAACGTTCGACGATAATTCGGCGGACCGGACGACGATTTCGACGCGTCTCCGAATTATTAGAGATTCGCGCGATCGCTGCGCGCATCGGAGGGCAACGCGTTGAAAGACTGCGGCACGGTGTGGACGTTCGACCATCCGTCGATCTCGAATCATCGACAACGAGTCTGCGAATCGCTTCGAATCTTCTAGGGCAGCGCCCACACCGACCTGGTGTTCGCTTCGGATCGTTTGAACGTTCCGTTGCCCTTTTACAGCGACAGATGGTCGTTAATTATTATCTCTATTACCCCCGAGGCATGTTGGTGAACGATGCCGAACGCATGATTCGTGGACATCTCAGACAATAGGCTTACGAGTGTCCAGATCGGCGCGGACTCGACAATTTGGATTACTTTTACGGAAAATACATGTACACCGATCATGAAACGGTGCACAATATGGCGCGAGCAATGTTGCCCGTGTGTCTTGTGCGACACACGACGGTTGTCGACGGTTCCGAGTACATGCGACCAACGATCAATTGCGCACATCAGAACGACACCGCTTGCGTCATGGTGCGCAGCGATCATCTGACGATTTACACGCATCTTCTGTGGTTAGGTTAGGATAGGTACACGTCGGACATGCGAATGTTGCGATTCTGCGCCGAGCGAGGCAACTGCGGCGAAAACGATTGAAACTACGACGAGAACGCGGTGTACGAATAGAGCGAGAAGGAAAGCGGGCGGGATGTTGCGGTAGGGGGGAAGGGCGAATAAGAAATACACGAAATGTGGAAAAACGAATTCTCTCTTATTGATCGGTGGGCGTGTCGATGCGCGCGTGAACGTTCTCGTCGCTTCGACAAGTCATAAGGAAAAGATCGGACCACTACGGCACGAAATTGCATTAACAATCGCCGCATGATGCGTACGTTAAGAGCCAAATATCTCGAAACTGATCGTCGTAACGAGATCGCACTCTCTCGATAATCCTCACATCGAGGCTGAACGGTAATCACACGGACGCGCAATAAGGACAGTGTTCCGCGTGCAATGCGTTCAGTTCGGACCTAGACGCCACGCGATTCCTCGACACCGTGAACAGACACGCGTGACAGCGCACGGTCAATTTTTCGGAACCGTCTCGATAGTCCGGTCGATGTCGATCCTCATCGGCCCCATCTTCGTCAAGTCGTCGCACGATCACGTCCTCGTTGTCGCTCCGCTCGTCCTCGCCGTCGCTCCGCTCGTCCTCGTCGTCGCTCCGGTCGTCCTCGTCGTCGCTCCGCTCGTTCTCGTCGTCGCTCCTCTCGTCCTCGAGCGCCACGGTTTCGCGACCACAGCGAAACCGTCGTCGACTAACGAGTCGACCGTGCTGCGCGCCGCCAACCAATGACCGTTTTCAGGGTTGATGAAATTGCCGGTCCGTTGCTCGGGATCGCGGTACGGGAAAGCACCCTCGGCGAAAGTCGACCACGTCACATCGTAATGATACGCCGTGCAAGCGCATCGACAATACGTTCGTCCGCGACAATCCGGGGAATGTTCCGCGGAGTGACAAAATTTGCATTCAGCAACGCTCGAATCGATGATGAATCGTTCGGAGCATCGATTGAAGCAACAGTGTCGCCACGTATCGTCGCACACGTCGTCGCACAAACATCGACGCAGCTGTCGTTGACGCAACTATAGAGAGAGCCGGGGCGAGTAAACGAAACTGCTCGATGTCGCCGTCACCGAGGACCGCAATCGCCAGCTGGATCGAAGCGACGGTACATGTTGACGATCCTCCGCGAGGAGGCACCGATCGATTCCGCGATCGTGGTCCCGTGCCTTGCGAATGAGATCGACGAATCTTCGACTCGGACGACGACGACGAGCGTCAGATACGCCTCGGCCATGTGCGGACTGACGCTGTGAAAGCTCAATATGCGTCGTACTAGTTCCAATCTTCCTTCCTCCACACCCATTTTCTCGTTCGGATGAGCAACCTCGGCCGGCAGCATCCATCGAAGATACGACACGCCCGATACGGACAACGGATCGCGCGGTGCCATGAGAGAACTCGTCACCGCCGAAAGTTTCGGAACTAAGCTGCGCACTCGCGACATCGCTCCGCGCTCTTGTACCCTTCGTTATCTATATTTGTTCATCGGTTATTACTCGATGACAAACACAGCGCGGGATATTTCGAGGAGTGTCGCTCCATGCCGACGGAAGAATCACAGGAACGAGGCGTCGCAACCCGAGTCGTTGTCTTCGAACAGCGCGGCAGCTGCTTGACGGCGAACTCCTCGTCGTTGACTACAGCGTCAGCCGCTGCATCGTCGAACGACGCGTTGATCGCGCGATGTTCGTCACGGCCCTCGGCCGGATCGATCACCGCCACGGAGTATCTTTCGCAAAATATCGGTATTACGGCGGCTAACCAAAACATTACATCTTCTAGATGCGCCTTCACTGTGACGTAGTCGTCCTCGGTACCGTTGACGTCGGATCGGACTCGACGACGTCGACGTCGAGCGTCCATCGTAAACACGTGGGTCAACACGAACAACAGTTCTCTCGTGACCTCGTATTCCGCTTTGGCGTTGGTCGCTGCAACGCCGCGTCGTGTTAGGCCAGTCGACGAAATCGACGATCTTTGCAACTTAACGTCCAAACTGTGCCAGGGCGTGCGTCGAAGCTCGTGATCCTCGTTGCAGTATTCCTCGACGGCGGGCAACGAATTCAGTATTTTCAATTTTACTTGGTACGGAGTGGGTGGGGGTGAACCGAAATCCAGAGTCTTCCACAGGGAGCAAAGCTGAACGGAGTGAGACAACATGTCGTACACCAGCTTCCGACCTACGCGCTTGAGGCAACAATATCGATATCGAGTTCGTCGACGCATCGCAATGACCGCGTTCAACGCGACTCTCTGCTCGTCCTCGTCGTTGCAGCGATCTTCGTCGTCGCGACGACGTCGTCGCGGTTGCGGCAACGGGTGCATGTTTCCTCGCGTGATGTCGACGCTCGCGGTACCTCGAGACAGCGCACGATCGTTATCCACTGTTACCGATGACCAACGAGTGGTAATTGATCACCCCCGACAATTGTCGCTCGTGTCTGAATCTCGACAGTGTCACGTACAGCGCCTTGTCGTTTATGGCGTGCGCGTCGATGTAACATGTCGGAAAGGTTAGTTCGTCCAGAGTTAAACACTGGACCTGATAAACCATCGTGGCCGCGTCTATCACTAAGGGGAACATACGAAAGGCGTTGTCGAAACGATCGCCGTCTCGACGCGCGATTTGCTGCTGTACTCGTAAGGTTTTACGAGCGTGCGACGCACGTGACACAGCGTATCGTCTTCCATCTCGACCACGACGAAATCGTCGGATTCGATCTCGCGCACGATCACGCGTGATCCCACCTGCATGGGCCAATTCGGGCGAGCGTGAATCACGCGATAGCGTATACCGCGCAGCACGAAATGTTCATCCGCATAAGGATCGTCGCGACGATCGTCGAAGCGCGCGCCGGTTCAACAGCTCGAGGTAGCGTTGTTGTTGTTGCTGTTGTTGTTGTTGTTATTGTTGTTGTCGCTTCTAGCAACGTCGCGACATTCGGTCGCGACGACCCTGCGTCTGTAGCGCAGATAGCACCGACCGCTTCGTGGCTCGCCGTTGTCGGCTCCGTGACAGATCGGACAGTTTGGCCACGTCACATGGCCGATGGCCCAATTCGCGTAGTTCACGCGTTCGTTGGACCCGACGATCAGTCGCGGCAATTGACCAAAATCCGCGTCTATCGCGTCGTGAGCGATCGCACGCAGAGATCGAACGAATGGACTCATGTCGACGGTGCGTGTTCGCGGCAAACCGTGCAGAGTGGACAACGTGGCGCACTCGTGACTGCCGGATCGCGCGGTGAAACACGCCAAACGGCGCAGCAGATGCGGATTAGTGGCTCTCACGTTGTCGTACATGAAGCAGATATCGTCGTAATCGAGCATCGTGCAAATCGCTTGATCCTCCACCTCGCCGATGGGTGGCTGTTGATTGCAATCGCCCGTTATCAAAACGATTCGTCCGCGGAGCGCCGCGTTTAACAACTCGTCTACGAATATCAATTGTTCGAAATTGAGACTCGCGGACGTGTTCAGTCGACGAATGTGTTCTAGCAGTTCGCAGCGACCCGCGACACTGCATCGCAGATTCAACCAAACATACAAATTGCGTATGTTCAATAGATTCATCAGATACGAATCGATCGTTTTTACGAGCAAATTATCGTATGATGCGAATCGTTTGGTCGTGGAATCGATGAAATTGCGTTTCTTCACTAGATACAACACGTTCGCGAAACAATCGAGCATGAGTCCGAGCAGGAACGTTTTCTCCGAACCGGCCACACCGTCTATCACCATGCGACGATCGCCGTCGCGCGCCGCCGTCGTCCATACGCGCTCGATCGTGTCGACGATTCGTCTCTGCTCCTCGGTCATACCGAAGACGCTTTCGCGACGTCACAACGTCGAGACGCTGGCGCTCCTCTATACGGTTATTGTAACGTCTCGCGTCTCCCTAGGGATCGTGATCCGCCTGCTCTCTATTTATTTAGGCATACCTGCTTACACCGGCACTGCCTGGGATGCCGAGAGCTTTTCCGGACAGATGGTGAAAGGGGGAAATATGGTGATTGTAGGTGATATAATGATTATGGCTATTGATAGGAATAAAGACTTAAACAATTGTTTTATTTAACAATGAGACAATATGATAGTTAAAAGTGTAATATAAATGAGTGATAATACTCATAATTATATAATTAATGAATACAAATGTGGTTTACATTATATAGCTGCTGGTAATGAGTTACAATGAAGTGTTGAGAGAATGTACAGTTATCCTACCTGGTGGAAGTAATGAAGGTGGTACGGTAATTTGCGAGGAGTTTCAGTGAGAGAATAGGACTCCAGTTGGTAAATGTAGGTGGCTGTCTTGTTGTTGAAAGTGTCGTCCTGTGTTAAATCTATCAATTCTATGTCTAGAGTTTCTGTCGTCGAACGCTGTTTAACCAGCCGAGGGTTGTGTGTGTGAGCCCTGGAAGAGCTTGGTAAAGAATGCGAATCCGGAATAAAGTGTCTTTGTGTGGAGTGTAATGGACGTGGAGCGTATTTAAATGTGCTTATGAGTCTGTTTTAATAAAAACTTGATGTACGAGGGAGGAACTAGATCGTGCCCCGTGATATCTTGTATTATACGGGGTTTGGTGGGGTCCATGTGTTGAGACAACAGGGCCGCTCGTCGGCAAGCTTCCTTACGTAGCTGCCTTGCCTTCTGTTTAACGCCCCCGCGATGTTTATTTGGCATCTAACGGATTGAGTTTAAGAATAACATTTTTGGTCGGACAGGTTAAAATAGCAATTGATAAAATTAATTATTGAGTGAAAAGGACTCTTGTGACTTTAGTTATCCGTTGCCAGAGTACTATAAAAGTACTAATAATTAATTCTTAATACCAATGCTTTGGCAGGGTTAGGTTATGCGGGTTGTAGGAGAAGGATAATTGAGGCGGGTGGCGGCTGTCAGCTGCGCCCCTGAGATTGAAGGATGTTAAGCACTATACAGGTTATTAATTCACAAGTTAAATTCCTGATCTTGATGGGAAAAGGGGTGGTCTTATGAGTTGGACGGGATGGATAGGATGCTTGAGCCGAGAGGCACCCATAAGGCGCTCCTCAGTCTGGATAGAGGCGGGTAGCTCCAGTAAGGCGCTTCCCTAAAGGTGGGCAAGATCTATGCTTAATAATGTAAGATTCAGATTTAATGGTTAATGAACTATAAATTCCTCTGGCAAGAGATGTTATGGCACCAATTGATTTAAGTAACTGAATAAAAAGGACAAAGATTTATGAATGCTTAATATCTTCCTTTAAAAAAAATGCTCGAATAAGAGGAAAAAGGCTGCCGATAAAACAAGGATACTGCATAAAATTAAAATGCTTAGTAGAAAATATTGAAGGATTGTATGCCGATGCAATGGCATATGTTCGTTGTACAAGAGAATCGGTGACTTTAATGGAGTTATACAATAGCAAGTAACATAGTGAGGTAATTAAGGCGTATGCCGATGCAATGGCACACGTCTACACATACACAATAAAATCAATTACAATACAATAAATGCATATACATATATATATGTGGGTGGGGAAGGATGGACTTCATGAAATAATTTATATTATTCCAGCTTTTATAATGAATAATGTCAAGATATTGTCGTTATTAAGAATATACTTTCGTCTAAATAAACAATGAAATTGTAAAAGTATTATTAATCTGAAACCTTAGTAACTTAATTGTTTAATATAGAATAGTCTTTACGGATAATGGTAACAGCAGAACGCAGTATATTTTATATGTGCAAGTGCAGGTTACAGTGGAAACAGTGGGAATATTATATCAAGTACATAATTATACATGAAATTATAAAGGCATATAAATGCCTTATAACTAAAATAGCTAATGAGAGAGATAGATAGAAGGCTAACATGAAGGAACGTCTCTGTGAGTCCTTGTTACGAGATAATTGTAATTTTTATTTTATTCAATGTCTATTAACGAGGTGAAAGCTTAGGAGGTTGGAGTAAGCAGATTTTCAAAGCAGAGTCTCCGGCGTAAGGAATTCGCCTGGAGACGATGTCAGAGTGGTGGGATGCCACTGCTGATAAGGATTCTGACTATACTTATACGGCTCTGTGCTTGGCGCACCGATGCCGTGCGCGCGTGACCCTATGCTTGGCACCGTTGTCATGCGCCCGCAAGGAGGAATAGAAAGGGAATAATAAGTGTGTGAGCGTAGTTCACTGCGTTGACAGACACTGGGGTTTCGTAATCACGATTTAGAAAAAAAAAAAAGAAGAATCTGAAGATTGTCTTTCTCTCTCTCTCTCTTTATATATGTACTAGCTTGTATAGCGTATCCTAAGGAAATCGGAACGAAATTCTAAGAGCGGTTTGACAAACTAAACGTAGATAATACACTATTCGGATTATAATGAATGATCCTTATGTAAGGCAGTTACGAACCGACATGAACGAAAATTTCAGCGTGACGCTATGGTATCTGTTAAATAATTCGACTTGGCGTATGATGAAACGTCACTGGTTCACTCGCGTAACAATGTTCCTAAGGCTTAGATCGCGATTGTATTTCACTTGCGCGAAATGCGGTGTATGTGAGTGTTGTGCATTAAAATATTATATATTTACTATTTATTTGAGTAGCTCAGACTTTTGCAGAGAAATTTCAAAGAACATTTTTTATTCCAGAATACTCTCAATACTGTGGGGACCACTCTAGCCATGGCACAACTCGAGCGGGGAGTCGACTTATCCGCACACTTTGAGTATTATAAAACACCGTGGATGTTCTGGCAAGTTTCCTAAGAAATCTTCCAGATTTTGAATAGCACAAGGCAAAGGCTCTGAAGGAGCGTAGGAAGAGGCTCTTATGCGAGACGACCGTTGTCCGTGGTGGCACGGTCTCTCAAAGACACTTTTCCTCTTTGCGTCAAATTAATAAAGATGTCTTGGAGGCACTCCTAGAGGCACGTCTGTACTGTATGAACTTCCGATGTCGACTCTGCGGTGGGAGCTGTTCCCGGGGCCTCGTTTGGTCCGGACAATGGAACTCAAGAGTGGGGTGGGCTATATGGTAGGAGTAATGGGATTATACGAGAGGGATCCAGAGTAGGAGCGTTCAAGGTTTTTCAGAGTGGAACTGTGTGGCGTGATGCTGACGAGGCGTCGAGACATCTCGGCGCGCCGCTGGATGTGATAAGGAGCGTGGTCAACAGGATGCCCTATGTTACCTGATATGGGCTCGGGTTACTCGGGGATTCCAGAGCACCCTCGGTGGCCCGGCTGCGTGCGTGCCTTATCTTTGAGACTTCCTGTCGCCAGTCTGACTTATTAATTTTATGTGGGCGTAATTATTTATGCCTTATAATATTATAATATTATAATAGAAAATGGTTAATATTATATATGTGTGGTTCTTAAGGTTATAATATACGCCTAATTTAGTATTATATGAATAGTGTAATAGAAAGTTATAATATTAATTAGTTATGATTTTTATAAAGACAATATGCATGTGTTATAATAAAAGAGATATTTGTTATTAATGTTTGAATGTGGTTATTAAGAATTATTATAAGAAATGCATATTGTTAACAGTGGGTTTTAGAGTGTAGAGATTTATAATATTGTTAACTGGAAAAATAGGATTTCTTATTACAGGGATCCTTATTATTACTGTTGTTAAATTAATGTTTCTCGGCAAGGCTGAATTCTACCATAGGGCTCTCTACTTATGTATGTCGGTAAGGTAGACCCTTTGGGTAGGTTTCGTTATTATTGGCGTCGGTAATTAATTAACAATTGTTATAAACGTTTCCTGTTCCGTACGGCACGTGATGCCGTACGGAAAGTCGGTGCGAGTCAACGCTGCAGGGCGGGCGGCCTGGTGCCCGGGGCGTTCTCGCTGGCGGCGGGGGACTCGGGTTCTCGCGAGCGAGCGCGCGGGACCCCCACTAGGTCCAACCGCGGCCGCTACACGGCGCGGCTCGCGATTCCGCTGCCCGCGGGCAAGATTCGACCGCCCGGATATATAACCAGGCGCGCGATGCCTGGTCCTGGCCTTGTCTTGTCTTCTGCCTGGCCAGTTTAGGTAGCAAGTAGTGCTACACGTTAGTGCACGTGTTACTGGGGATTACCGACGCGCTTTCTAGGCTTCCTAGGGCGATCGGGTATTTCGTTTCAGATTCGAACCACTGCTCTATAGACTCTGCTGAGTTGAAGGTGGCGCCGACACACCCTGCTGGGTTGAGGCAAATGGTTCGAATCTCGTTTTTGTATCTCGGGCTCACGGCGTTGCCGTGATCTTAGGAGCGACTCGACCGTCTCCTCGGAGCTTCGAGCTCCCTTATTGCCCAAGTGTCCGTAGGGCCTTGGCGGTTTTGGAGCGGCTCGGTCGCAGTCCTAGAGCGTTCGCACTCCTTCGTCCAAGTGTCCATTGGGAACTTGGCTTTCTCGCAGGAGCGACTTGGTCGTCCTGCGAGCCGGAGCTCTCGGAGCTCCGTTTCCACGCGTCCTCGGGACCGTGGCTGGCTATTGGCCATTACGCCCGGAAGGGCAGGCCATCCGAAACGACGGAGGTCGTTTCGTTGCACGTCCTTGGCGTGCTTCGGGTGCCGCGCACCGTTGACGTCACGGACGTGTGTCCTGCGGGACTTGCGTAGGCGACGTTGTTTCGCTTGTATATAGCTACGTTTAGGTTCTTCGGCGTCGTTCTTCTGCGTTATTCTCTTCTGCGTTACTACTGCGTCTATTGCGTCCATTGCGTTTACACTGCGTGTGTAACGTCTCGTCTTTCCTAAGAGCGACGATAACAGTTGTCCTCTGTTTTATTTTAGGCCTACCTGCATTCACCGGCAATAGCCAGGGGCGCCGAGGACAATATCGAAAGAGAGAGGTATTCCAATATTATCTGCTTGTTTGGAGTTTGGAACAAGATGGTTATTCATTCAATAATGTGGTAGGCTAAATGTGCTGGATATAAATATGATATTGTAGTATATACACAAAACGAGTCAACTAGATCATACTGAAGATAGATAGGTATAACGGGTGGTATTATCGGTTGAATAATAGCTTCCAATTCTAATGGTACAGTATCTTCATTTATTCTCTCA
>NW_020229897.1:0-70510 GCF_003227715.2 Harpegnathos saltator
TCGTCTCTCTCCCTTCGAAGGCGACTCGCCGCCGCGAAGCAGCGAGGCGGCTGCTGCTGCTGCTTCCGGCCGCTTCTCTAAAAATACACGCGAAAGGGACGAAATCGCGCTCGCACGCACACGCGTTTACGTATCGACGCTTATCCGAACCGTCGCGTCGCGTCGCGTCGCGTCCGCGCGCGCACCTCTCGACAGCGCTCCCTCCCCCCGCCGCCCGCGCGCACATCCGCCGTATCCTCCAGCTCTCGCGTTACATCCTGTAAATACTCGTCGAATCTTAGCCGAGGCGACGTACGCATCTGCGTGCGCGCAGACCTCGAGAGCGCGGCTCTCGGGAAAAACACTCGGCGACAAAACTCGATCGAGCGTTTCGCCCTCGCCCGCCCCTCGCCGCTGTTTGCCTAGGTTGTGATTGCGCTCTCTCTCTCTCTCTCTCTCTCTCTCTCTCGCGCGCGCGCGGAACACCGCTTATTTCGTAATCACCGTTTCTCCAGCGCCTTTGCGCTTTGTGTGCATCCCGTGCGCGGAAGGGTATTTCCTTTTTATCCCGCTGGAATAATATTTCGCCGGGGATCAAAGCGATTGCCGCCGCCGCCGCCGCCGCCGCCGCCGCCGCCGCTGCGATTTAGAAAGTGTTCGGTTACGCGTAGCCTGCGTCCAGCAGCGTACGTACGTTCCTGCTCACCGCGAAAGGATTAATCCAACGCGCAAGTAGCCCGCGGCGCGCGCGCGGCGTGGACGATATATCGCGCGCAAGGAGATCCTGGATCGCTCCGCGACAGCCTTCCTTCTTCGACGACGCTGACGTGTCGCGTACAACCCGCGCGACAGAGTTCCTTCGCGCGCGACACGTTTACCCAGCGTTACGTGTCGCTTGGCCCCGGGAATTAAGTCCGTCCGTGACGTGCGGCGACTTTCGCGCATGTATGTGCGTGCGTGCGTGCGTGCGTGCGTGCGCGCGCGTCGGTCCTATGTGCGATGAGCGTGACGAGAGCCAGCGCGACGGCCGGACGACTCTCTCGGTTGCGAGCCGAGAAGGAGCCGAGGGAAAAGGAGCGGCGAGAGAGAGAGAGAGAGAGAGAGAGAGAGAGAGAGAGAGAGAGAGAGAGAGAGAGAGAGATTCGTGCCGATTAACGCGGCCGTAGCATTGAAGATGCGAGAGATCGCGTGTATCTAACGAGAGCCGATACCAATCTCTCGTAATGTCCGCTCCTCTCTCGCCTCGCTCCTTCGCCGCGCTGTAGCGAGTCATTGTTTGCTTTACTTTAATTACTTACTAAATCTGCTCGTTTTCCGCGCCATTTCCTGACGGCTCGCTACGCGCCGATACGGCATGCTCTGTTGATGGTGTCTCTCTCTCTCTCTCGCTTTTTTAACATTCAGGATTTGTTAGGACGGTCGTCGTTGAAAATCGTGTCTCTTGCTAGTCGGTTAGACCGCTGAACAAAGAAGCAGCTGTTGAGGGAGAGGAAGGAGGAAGATATAAATAATAAGGAGCGTGGGATGGGGCGGAGGAAGTCACAAGGAGTCACGCGTGTTAAGAGGACTCTCGCAAAGGAAGCTAATGAGCCTCGGACGTGTTTTGTACGGTGTTTTTAATTGAATATAGCTTGCGTTTTATTCATTACTGTAGGACGTAGAGAAGGGGGTGTCCTCCTGCTTGAAATTTTCCATATTTGTACGAATATGTTCGATCGAACTTTTTGAGAAATGATTTAGGTAGGGGGACAGGGGGAGCGCTTCGGTCGCACAAGAGGCGTATAAAGCGAGCGGAGAGTAAAATTAATCAAACTCGCCATCTTACCACCTTTTACGCCGCATGTACATGTTCGAAGGGCGAGGTTAAATTGTCGGCGGCTACGACCTGTCAGACGCAAGGTCCGCGGAATCTCCGCCGAGAGGTCCGACATCTAATCACACAGTCGGCCGGTCAATGACCTCGCGATAATACAGCATGTATCGATAATCCACAATCCATCAATCTCCAGCCGCGAGATACCGGCGGGTATCGATAAATGCGCATCCCTCGGCTCCCATGCTCCTCTTTCCCTCCTCCTCCTCCTCCTCCTCCTCCTCCTCCCGCTCATCTCGAGAACAATTTTCGGACCGTAAGAATTCGACGGTGCGTAGAATGCAAAGCCACGAGCAGCGGCCGAGCGTGGCGAGAGAAAGAGAGAGCGAGAGAGAGAGAGAGAGAGAGAGAGAGAGAGAGAGAGAGAGAACGAGCGGGCGAGAGGAAGAGGGAAGGTGGAAGAGAGCGAAGTACGCGAGGCGAGTTAGCGAACAAGATGGATAGACAGATAGAGAGCGAGCGAGAGAAAGAAAGGAGGAGGGTAGGAGAAGGAGCGAGAGAGAGAGAGAGAGAGAGAGAGAGAGAGAGAGAGAGAGAGAGAGAGAGAGAGAGAGAGAGAGAGAGACAAAGAAGAGGGAGAAAGGAGGCGACTCTTTTGAGCCTCGGCCAAGTTTTGTGGGCTGCCGTGGAATCCAGTTGCGGCGATTTCTCGTGTCCGAGTCTTTGAATGTACGTCGCGCGGTGCGTGTCGGTAACAGCGGCAAAATGCGACTTGCGTGCGTGTGTGTGTGCGCGCGCGCGCACGGATGGAAGCGGAGCGGCGGGCAGGAATGAGAAACCGTTCGCGCATTTATTACGCGCTTGTCCTCACGTCGCGCTCGCGAAGACGACGTTCCATTAGGCCGAGCCCGCGGATCGAGATTACAGGTGACACGCCCGTTGCGCGCGGCCTGTAACGACGCTCTCTCTCTCTCTCTCTCTCTCGCGCGCGCGCGCGCGCGCGCTTCTTCCCTGCCGGTCTCGCTTATCTCTCGCTTTAACGAGAGACGCGCGAGAGCTGCCCTCGGCTTCTCTGAATTTCTGCCGGACCCGTTACGCACGTCGGCCATCGAGGAGAAGCGCGCAGGGGCTGCGCCTTTCTCATTCTCTCTCGTCGAGCCGAGCTGGAGCAACGTCGCTGCAGCGCGGAGGAAAGAAGCGAAGCTCTCGAGCGAAGGCGCGCTTCGCTCGGAGGAGGAAACGGAACCTCTGCTTCTTATGAAATGTCAATTCAGTCGTAAGAAGCGGGAGTTCTCTCTCTCTCTCTCTCTCTCTCGTTCGCTCTCTCTCTCTCTCTCTTCCACCGAGCCGAGTTCTCTGTCGACGGAGAGAGGCTCGTTAATTCGGCCGGAATGTTCCCCCCGTGCGTGACTTTCTCGCGAGCTGGACGTTGCACGTGTTGCGTATCGCAATAGAGCCTGATTAAATAAAAACGAAACGAGAGAGAGGGCAGTCAAAGGATACACGTAGCGGTGATCCTTGTCGTCCGTTCGCGGAGCGTTATCGACGAGGCAAACATTTGCAGAATGCGGGCCGCGAATTTTCCTTCCGTTCCACGCGCGACGCGTGCGTCCTCTCTTTCCCCCCCTCCCTCTCTCTCTCTCTCTCTCTCTCTCTCTCTCTCTCTCTCTCTCTCTCTCTGTTTTCCTCTTTTTTTTTTTTTCGGCTTAAACGAATATCGGAATGCGGCGGATGCGGCGCAAAATTCCGTGCCTCGTTATTTCAAATTGGAGTGTGCGCAAAGTGACGCAGTGCAGGCCAACGCGAACATAGATATGTTACGTATTATTCTTGCAATGCGCGTTTGCGTTTTCCGACGTATCGACTGCTGCAGTGGTCACCGCCGCCGCCGCCGCGTCGCGATCGCGTATGCGTACACATACACACGCATACGCACATGCGCGCGAGCGCATTCGTCGGGCCGCGCGCCCGCGCCCGGGGGAGGGAGGGAGGGAGGGAGGGCGCGATATCATTCCCCTTTCCGCTACGCGGCACGAAAATATTTTAATACGGATTTATAAAGTGGCGTATTTTTCGGAACTAATTCGCCGGCGAGAGGTCGACTCGCCGCGCCGCGACGGCGGCGGCGGATTTTTTGACAGAGACGAGACACAAGGAGCTGGGAGCTAGGATCAGCCGCGAGGACGATCGCGCAGGGCGTCCTTGATTTCGCGCGGTTAATATCGGCAGTTCCGCTTTCACCTTTCCGCGATATAGCGTCGATATAGCGAGACGACGCGAGCAGCCGCGAATTCTGCTCGGCACGATCGCGCGCGATTCGGTGTGCTCGGCTCGTCGAAGAATCTGTCACCGGAAATGCCTCCTCCCTGCGCGAGAGAGATAACCTGCGACACTCCCGCTCGAAAATATTTGACGCATCGAGTGCCTCGAATATTCGAATAATCAGCGCGGGTGGATGCGAGCACGTAGCGAGCGGTTATCACGAATTGCGCGAATATTACGGATAGCGGAAACGCGGCAGCCGCTCATGGCGGCGCGGAGCGTTCGTTTTTTCACTTGCGGAGCAACTTCTTCACGCAGAAACTCGCTGCCTCTCTCTCTCTCTCTCTCTCTCTCTCTCTCCCTTCGCCTCCACATGCCGCGCCAAATCTCGGCTCGAGTGTCCGCAGCCGTCGCTCACGATGGACGACGGAAGTCACGCGTTTCTCTTTCTTCGAGGCGAGTTGACGCTCGGAGCGTCCGAGAAATCGACGAGGATCGCGATCTAATCTCTCCCCTTCCGCCGAATCCTTGAATATTGACGCGGTCGTTCCGTCGAATCGCGCTCGCCGCCACCGGCAGCGGCACCACCGCGCGCGTTCGCTCGCTTGAGGACGCCCCGCTCGCGATCGCCCCGTGTCCTGGGTGAAGGGAGAAATTACGTTCTCTCCTCGCGTCTTATTCCCGCGATAAGAGTGAACGACGGCGGCAGCGGTACTGCCGTCTCGCTCGGCGGGACAAAAGTTGGTGCCAGCGCCCGTCCCGTAATCGCGGCCGATCTTTCCCCGCGGACTCGCCGTTATGCGAGAGAGGACGATAATTATAACCGACGAGCACGATCCCGAAGCTCGTTCAATCTTCCGCATGAAACGCGACTTCTCCTCCCGCTTCAACTTTCGCGACGGAATCCCGCTAACTCGCGGCATGTAAAGCGAGTAAAGCGAGGAAGCTTCGCGGAGATTATCCCGCTGACACGTGGGACTTGATAAGAGACTTGCCGAAAAATGTACTCCTCTCCCTGCCTCATCGGCGTCCCCGTGGAATTTTCTCGCGTCCTCGCGAATCGAGGCTTGGTGTTTGCACATTATCCCGCCCAGCTTATTGGACAAGCCCGAGGTGTGACATTGCTGCACACGTTGGCGCACGACCTTGCTTTAAGCCGTAAGCAAATTCACCGATCGCGGTGGATGATTGGTACAAAAATAATCGGCTACGGTTGGTCAGTAGTTTGTTTACGGCTCGAAGCAAGGTCATGGAATCACCGGGGCTTACCGTCTTTTGATGTTGACGAACGCCTGTTCAACACGCTGCTGCTGCCCCACTGCTGCACGCTGGGATTTGCCCTGATTATCTCAGTGCTCAAGCGCGAATCGCCAGATTCGCGCGGCAAAGAAATGTTATTCGCGACGTGTACGTTCGTTGGCTCCCCGTGTCTCGGTTACACGTGTCATTCGACTTACACGCTGTTGGCTACGTCGTACGCGTAAATTAATGAGACGTGGCAATGGCAAACAGAGCCGCCGGTCACCACCCAGTGGCTACCGCGACAGTCGACTTGTTTTGACAGCGTTTTTCTCTCTTGACACTTTAAGGGCCCTTCTCGGTTCAGAAAGTTGAAGAAATCCATTTTTTTATTCTTTTATTTTTTATTTTTTTTATTTTTTTTTTTTTTCCATAAATTGATAGTCTCAGGTGCGTAGAATAACGCACCTTGAATGGTTTTTTCGATATGTAAAATATTATTCAAGTTTGACGCGGGCAGGTCAAAGCGCGCTCAGGTTAAAAAGGCACGCTGCCGCCTGTTGGTCGGCGGTCCCGGTCGCGTCCTGTACGGACTCGTTCGGGAAAAACCCTCCAAATTTCAAACTAGTGTCCGTTATAGTTGTCCCTCTCAGTGCAGAGGGCGATGAAAAGGGGTTTTTAAATAATCTTTTCGTTCAACGACGGATAAGATAAAAAAAAGTGTTTCCGAGTTTCTGTATTTATCAAACAAACATTCGGTTTAAGTACAAAATTAATATATATAACACATTTAAATATAATAATAACTAAATATAATGTTGACATTGATGCCTAGGCTGACAGAGGCTGATGATATCTCCGCATGCGTCACCTGTCTGAGTAGAAATCTCGTCAAATTGAACTGCAACATCCTAGATCCTAGATCCTCCATTAAGTCCTATACATTAGTAGGGTCAGTTTATTTCTGAGCATCGCTGTGAAGAGATATATTCTCAGTGAAGTGTTGTGAAGTAGTTGTATTTAAACTATGTTTAATAAGTACAAAAACCCTCAAACACTTTAATCTTATCCGTCGTGGGACAAAAAATTGTTTAAAAATCCTCTTTTGTCGCACTAGACGGACTGAGACTGAGGGCCCTTAAGAGCCTCTCGAATCCTTCGACGACGACTTCGAATCCTGCGTCGTACTATTCGAGAACGGATATGTCGGATATGCCGTTTAATATTCGGTCATCTCGCTGTTCCGCCGCATTCAGTCTATTTCGAATGCGTGTCGGGATATTCCCGGCGACATAATTTTGCCGTTTTGGAATCGTGCGTCGCGAATATGCCGGTATAACCCGCTGCAAGGTTGTTTGTTTAGAGCACGCGCCGTGTTTTCGCTTCCGTGTCGTGCAGTAAACAGTAAACGCGGCCCAAAGCGCGTCGTCCGCGAAAGATCAATCCGCGTTCTTCGTTTTAACACACGACGGTCAGTCATTCGAGCGGGCAGTGTATTAATTATGTAACCCGTGTCAATTGTGCGAATTAATATTTATCTACATATAGCTACGGTATATATGACGAGCAAATATTAAATAATGTAATAAATATTAATGGTACATATTGGTAAACGTATAAATACGCAACGGATTTTCTTCCCTCAAATGATCTGTTATACATACATATATACATATTTTTTTTTCTTTTTTTTTTTTTTTTTTACTGGCGCTGGAAAATCCGATAGGCTTTGGGGAATCAAATGGGTCGGAAAAGAAGGAGTGCGGTAACGCGGCAAAAATAGCCGTGTTCCGTGTTCGATAATGCTTGTACGCCGATGGAGATTTAAACGCAGACTGGGTGCGATAACACGGTTAAACAAAAGTGTGTGAGACATATATTCGTTCTTTTTTTTTTCTTTTTTCTTTTTCTTCGCTTGCTCGCCCCTTTTTCTTTTCCTTTTCTAAAGAATGCCGTCTCGACCTGTTGTTGCGTACACCTTTGAAAAAAAGCACACAATTGTAATAAAAATATTGAATTTATTCTTACTTCTAATATCTAACCGTTCATATCGTACGAGGTGTGAGTTTCATCCACTTTCATTTATGTGTTAATTTAACGTACAGCAAATATGTTAAAAAGTAACACGCATAATGTATAAGAAATTAACACAAAAATCTAACATTCGAATGCCGTCAAGAAGATCACAGTTTGTTAATTTGACATACAATGGATGTTGCTGCAACATTTGGGAAAAGTAATGATCCATGATTTGACGAAATGAAAATGTTAGATTGACATAATCTATGTGTTAAAAATCCAATCTTTATGTAATATAACACATGATAACTGTTATAATGAGGAAATCAACACATTTTAGGTGTTGACTTTAACATATAAAATATGTTATCAGAGCAAGAATTCATGCATTTATATATAAATTGTCTTACTTTAACACTTGAAAATAGTGAATCTTAATTTAACGCAAGAAAGTCCAAGTAAACGATATGTTAAATTAACATACGACTGTGTAGAAAATTTAACACAGACCTTTCTACGCACAAAAAATTTTAACAAAAGTACGAAACGTCTTTAACCGTGTATGAAAAGCCAAAGTAGACACTCGGAGCGTGGAAAAACAATATAACGATCACAGTGAGGTCAATGGTGGCGAAAACGATGTGTTTACGTTTGGAAGACAAAGACGCGGATCATAAAAACGATGTCGCGATAGAGGTAGGCAGTTTTAGTCGCCTGTTGGACACCCGAGAGAGACGTGCCATCGCCGCTCGTGCAGAAGGTTGGTGAGTGTTGATCAAATCATTATTTTCTAATGTTCATCGGGAGACCGAAGTCGGGCATTGTTCCCTTACACAATTACTTGATTTCTCTTAATTCCGAATATCGGTGTCGTCGTGCGTTTCCCCTTCGACACTCCGGTCCGATTCAGATGTTTTCCTGGTCGCTACACCGGGCTCGCCGTGCGTTTTCCCGAGGGGGGAGGGGGGGCGGTATGACCTAAGTAATCTGAGCTAGCAGCTGAGACGGACATCTCGTGCGCTTTCCCTTTGATGTCCATTGTACCTCTTCTGCTGCTGGATGGTGAGCTTTAGGTAGGGATACGTTGGTGATTTCCTCGTGCGCTTTCCCTTGGAAATCTCCGATCTGTGGCCGCCAGCAGTTCGAGTGTGCGCATACACCCATTCAGACCGCCATTTTTAATCAATTATCGCGTCATGTAATTACGCGAAAGCCTGACTCGAAGATGGTCTGGCACTCGATGCGTCTCGGTATCTCGCTCGACCTCCACCGACGGGCATCTGAATTATATTATCGTTATGCTATCAATTTTTTTTTTTTTCGGTGTTTACTACCTCAAACTGCCCGTCTATTCATTCGGCTCTTAGTGTGTATGCATAAGGCAAATAAACAAAAGAAGAAAGGTCGTGTCTATCCAGGGACTCGCTCCCATGTTGTTTATACGTTACTCTCACAAGTGAAAGGATGATATCGACAAAATTAACGATTGGGCTTGCGATCCGCGGTGGATTATTAGACTCGTAGCGTAGCAAAGGTAGGACAATAGCCTGTATAATGCTACGTCGCGAGATTCCCCGCCGATCCTTCAAATTCAACGGAATTTCCAAGTTTAATGTGGCGCCGATAGCAGCTACGGGTTACTCGGATTACTCGTTATCGCTTTATTCCCGGCGGAGCAGTTTGACGGGTAACGTTACCGATGGTGACAATGTTTCTCGAAAGAAGAACCGCACCGTAGCGTTCTCGGCCTGCGAGAATTCTTCGCGCATCCATATCCCCCCCTCGATTCTCGCGACGAACCGACTCGATCAGTCGTCGACCACTCTCGGTGGACTAACGGGGTCAAGGTGAGTGCAGGGGGTGACGGGAATTTCACACGGCCGGCGACCGGCCGCCGCGAAATTCGCGATAACTCGGCGTCGAATTCGCGGCGGAAAAGCGGCGCGATTCTTAATTTCAGTCCGATCGCGCGGTCGCAATTGGAATTTAAATTGGCCCAGCAGAGGGAAAGAGAGAGAGAGAGAGAGAGAGTGGAGGAGGGAGGGAGGGAGTGATGGGAGGGAGATATAGCAAAAAGGGGAAGAAAGAGGAAAACTGACTCTCCCCCCCCCCTCTCCCCCCGCGTTGTGCGGAGAGCCGCCGGTGTGCCTCGTTACGAAACTTCGTTACCGCCGAGGTATTTTCAAGCCCGAAGATCTCCCGCCGGCCCACGGGCGAATCCATTAAAGGTAAAAGCTTCTCGTTTACATCTGCTTGTCGGGCCGCGTCTCCTCGCGTTACGATTCGCCCGGAAGAGCAGCTGGTTTGCGAATGGCCGCAACACCATTTCTTCGTCGCAAGTTCGGGATCGCGCGACCAAATATTTTCTCGGGAGAATCGCGAACGAGTTCGTCCTTTTCGCCGCTCTTTTGGCTTCCCAGGGCGCGCGGTACCTGAAGACGCGACGTATTCACACACAAGTCGGCATAGAGATTGACATCAGAGAGATTGGTTGACTCTCCTTCGCTCTGAGGAACATACATGTACGCGCTCGAAAAATTGCCTACGTACGAAGAACTGTAAAATAATACATTGTTGTAAGACATTGTTGTCAGCTATTAGTGTTCGGCAATAAGACTGGATGTCTCAGACGGTCGATTGTCATGAAACAATGTACCATCGATAGGACGCATCCGTTCTTTTTTTTTCTTCCAACGGTGAACATGGAAACATCAGGACAATTTATAATTTTAAAGTTATTCGCGTAGTGTGTCTCTTACCGTATCTGAAATATTTTATTCGTTAATAAACTAACTCACAGGTAAACTCACTTGTTTCGTTTGCGCACACAGAGCGAACGATTTAGTTGAATCTAACGGACGCTGCTTTGGAATAGTCCAAATAAATTTTTCGGTTGACCGGGCCAAGTTTTGTTTGACGCAACAAAAACATTTCGTTGCAACTAAGCTGCAACAAAATAAATCTTTGTTGCGTCAAACAAAACTTTGTTCGATCAATCAAAAAATTCATTTGGACTATTCCAAATAAGCATTTGTTGGATTCAACTAAATCGTTCTCTCTGTGCACTTGTAATATTTTTATATCTTGCATTGAGGTATCTAATTTGCGCTCAGTTTTTTTATATCTGTCACGTGAACATTGTTTTTCGTTGAAATAATATATAATGTAATATTTCCAAGAATACATCGGTAAAAATTGTTATTTCGAAAAATTCGGATCGCTGTAATAAATTTCATTGCCGCGCGAAGCTTGGAGAACAGAAAACGCAGACGCGTGTTTAGCACGCGCTCCGTCCACAGTGATCGCATTTTATTACAAGCGCGCCAAGCAGCGAAGGGTTGACGAATAAATTTTATCGATTCGAAATAATCATGTCGAAACTAATGCGTTGCTTCAGGGGAGGGCTCTGATAACTAGATATAAATTTCGATAATGTCGCAGTTGAATCGAAAAGATTCTCGAGCCGGTTGTGTGTCGTCGGCGATCTTCTTTTGTCGATAAAACAGTAATTTCTCCCTGTGATAATTGTTGCGAGAGAGTGTGAAATTACACTTTTTTTTCGAAACGTTTAATGCGTCTCTGGCAAAAACGTTAAAAGCGCTACAACTTTGTGCGCAGCACGCTCGGGGGGTGGGGGGGGGACGAAACGCGCACGATCGGCGACGCGCCGCCGGTCCTGTCGGCAGGTCGGAGACTTTCGCGGCGTCTATTATTTTCGGGGTCTCCCGAAATCGGTCGTCGCACTGGAATAATGCATGGCGGTTTCTTTTCGCGCTGACGACTCCGCATTTGGAGTGACGTTCCTTTTACTTGACCCCGATGGGATTTGGATAATAAACGCGATTCCGAGGCGAAACGATATTTAGCGCGCGCGCGCGCGACGTCGCGTGCGACGAAAGTTAAAATAATGCTGCGCCATTTGAGAGAGCCGCGCGCCGAAGAAAGCCGATATGTTATGTCAGAGTTGATCCGATCGGAATAATAGCGTCTGGAAATGAGGAGCGAGGAGAGAGGGCCGAGCTATTGTTGGACCTTGTGTGTGCGATTTCACAGAGACATGGCAGGTTAATGCGGGAGCAAAATTTCGGCCAAATTTCGGCTGCGTCGTAATTGCAGATTACATTAATTCGGCGTCGGATCTTGATCGGGAACGTACAGTTGTGCGATTTAACTTTGTCGTCGCGAATCCTTTGTCGGGCTGACTCGCGAAACAACTTGGCGGATCTCGCGAGCGAATCGAACTGGGCGTTCAAAATTTGAAAAAATAGATTTCCCTCCTCCCATAGTCGTCAGAGGTTCGCGATTTTTCCGCACGGGAAAATGCGCCGAACGTCCGAAAAAAAAGTATTCTATTTGTAAAGTGATTTTTTCCATAATCTCATATTCTAAGCGAAGCTTTTTACAGTTTTATAGGACTCCCCTCTCGATAAAGCGATTCAAATGAGCCATTGATTTAAAATTTATTAGATTATTATTCTATTTTCCTCTTATTTCAAGAGAATTCCCTCTTATATCAATTAATTTTCCTCTTAAATAAAAAGGAATATGTCGATTTGAATGTCGGTTTCTTTTGTTCGGTCATGCTCTACCTCCAGACATGAGCGAAAAATAAATTTGGAAAAGGTTTTTAAAAAAGGTACACCAAAAAAGGTATATGTCGCTGTAACATAATGAAGATAATTCACCTATATCTAATCAAATACAATTTACAATCTATATTGCAAGAAGTTGAATAATATATTCTCTCTCTCAACTGTGTTTCATATGGTATAAGATTTGCATTATAGATATAACATATAATCCCCCTAACCTTAAGAATTATCTGTTTATAATATTTTCCTCTTGGAGGAATATTCTCATATGTAAGAATAAAATCCTCTAATATTGAGACGACTCCGCTTGTTCTGAAACGACTTCTTTTTTCAGCGAAGAGCAAACGCGTAAATTTTAGCGAGTCGCGACCGTCCCGACGCACGCACGCACGCACGCACGCACGCACGCACGCACGCGGGCGATGCGTGATCGTCGCGCAAAACTCGGCGATTCTCATCGCGATGATTTCGGCGCGACCGTTTCGCCGCCGGTACGGCGCGATGTGCGTCGACGGACGCGAGCGAGCGGCTCGATACGTTCGGCGAATCAGCCGGATTACGGCGATGATGCGTCGGCAGGCGAGTCTTCGGCGCGTCGCTTTTCGGACGCGCGGCAGAGATGCGCGAGAAATTTGGAATTCGCCCCCGATGTAATAATCGAAGAGCCGCGCGCGTGATATCCCGCGCGTACGCGGTTTCATTATCCCGATTGGACAAACGGCGACGCCGACGTCGACGCAGGCGCCGCCGACGCCGTTTCCCTATCCAGGTTAATCCCGAGTTTCCGTGACGCGAGTGCGTTTCGGAGGAATTATGCGCACGTGCGACACTTGTAGTGGATATCGCGCGAGCGGGCGCATGAGACGTCGTTAAGCGTGTCCCGATCGAAAATCGCGCCTCGTCGAGAGCGTCGGATTTGCTTTTACGTTTCCAAGCGACAGAGAGAGGAGGAGGAGGAGGAGGAGGAGGCAGCTTCGCGAATTGGGACGCGGTCGCGAATGTGTGAGCAACGATGAGGCTGAAAATTCACGTTGCGGCCGATGTAAAGCGGTCGGGGAGAATCAGAGCGTTGGCGAGTCGCAGGAGCGAGCTGAAGTCGGAGTGAAAGCGAGCGTGAGTTTTTCACTCGAAATTCACCTCTTCGATCGCGCAGCCTCGCCGTGCGCCCGCGCCGTGGACGTCGAGAGATCCCAAACGCTCGGAAATTTATACTACACACATTTTTTCATAGTATTATCACTGCTTCATTTTATTGTCTCGGGAACCGCGATACGTATCGCCGCCGTGTGTGCGCGCGCGCGCCTGCTTTTTTCCAATTCGGCGAACAATGAATTCTCGTGGGGAAATCGCGATGAAAGGCGCGTCACGTCGAATCAAGGTTGAGAACCGTCGGCGCAGTCCGCGCGCTCGCTCGCTCGTTGACGCATGTGCGTGTGCCCGTCGCGACCCCAGTGTCAAGAATAATGCGTCTTTATTATGCGCGTATTATTTATATTTTTATGCCTTATTATGTAAATGCACGTGTAACAGACGGCGGAGCGAGGTAGGTAGCCGCGCGCCGTCCCTGCCGTTTTTACACACACACACACACACACACACGCACACGTGCACACACTCCACCGCGGTTATCTCCGTGCATATACGCGAGCCGTGTGTAAATCGTCGTCTCGCGACTCGCGATCGAGATCGAGTTTCCGTGACGCGAAAGCATCGCGTTGGAATTGCGTATCAGCGCGCGCGCGCTCATTAGAGCGGGCGTTTCATCGAACTGCGTGACGATTCCCGCGAATCGGATAAGCACCGGCGGGATCATCATCCTGCGGCCTGCGAATTAATTTCGTCATCGGCCATCGAGCACCTATCGGTGGAGAGGAGTGAGAGGGGGGGGGGACGCCATCGCTTATCGCGAGAGAAATATCTGCACTGCTCGAAATTCGGACGACGCGGATCTTTGTTTTTCCCTCTTTTTCGAAGGTCCTCCCTCCCGCCCTCCTCTCCTTCGTCGACGACGGGAGAGAGAAAACGACGCGAAGTGTCGATTTAAATTTATAGGAACGCCGGTTATATCGCTCTATTAACCGCGCATAATCGATCATCGGGATCGACTGTCATGTTCCCCGACACAATTTCGTTATCTCGGTCAGATCGACGGTGACAGGAGGATAATGAACTTACTGAGCGGTTGTCAAACTATCCGCCGATGCACGCGGCGACGATCATCGCATTCGCCGCTATCAAAATGTGTGCGCACGCGTCTCTCTCGGTGTCTTATGCAAATTGGATCAAGTTCGGCGTGCGAGTCGCGCGACCGAGCGGTCTTCGGTTTCCGTGCGATTGTTTCGATAGCGCGTAACGGCGCTTCTTTCCACAGTCTTTTCGCCGTTTCCTCGCCGGTGCTCCGTTATTAGTTTGAGGGAACATTGCGGAGTTGGGTCTGTATGAAGTGTCTGTATTAATATTTATAACGGGAGCCTCGATATATTTGCAACATCCGCCGCATTCTAATCTCTCTCTCTCTCTCTCTCTCTCTCTCTCTCTCTCTCTCTCTCTCTCTCTCTCTCTCATGTTTATACAACGCACTATAATATATCCAGCATATTTATACCTCATATTGTAATATTTAATTGTATGACAAGCGTGCGTCTCAACGTGCGTATTTCTCGATCACGGTGTAATAAGATTCATTGTACGCGATATCTCATGCGAAACATTGTTACTCGGCGTGAGTTCGCGAAAGTCGCGATCGAATCGATCCTTCAACGACGACGACGACGACGACGACGGCGTTTCCACGAGTTATCTAACACGCGCGTGTAGAAAGAAAGAGAGTGAGGAGAGGAGAGAAGAGGAGAGGAGAGGAGAGAATAGGTTAACGGAATCGCGTTTCGATTCGTAGACGGCGCGGCGAGAGACACGTACGGAGACGGTGATATCGTGCGTATATGCGCACGCCGCGCTGCCGCGAGATCGTGTGTGCAGGTGCCGCCAGATATGGCCGTAAAAGTTTTATTTACTCGTTTATTACCGCTCCTAAAAAGCGCGGTAAATACCGGCGAGAAGGAGGACCCGTAATTACGGCGATAAAATCTAAAATGCGGCAGCTCGCGAGATAAATGAAGCGGCTTCGGCCGCGCTCGCTTTCGTTTTTCTTTCTCGCGCTGCGCTGTTCTTTCATTTTATATATGTATTACGCGACGAAAATATAATGACGCCGAAGGAATCCACCGGTCGTGGTCGGTGAGAGAGAGAGAGAGAGAGAGAGAGAGAGAGAGAGAGAGAGAGAGAGAGAGAGAGAGAGAGAGAGAGACGAAGTGGCGGGGAATTAATCTCGATCGAGATCGCGCGCTCCTTTCTCTCTCCCGCGACTTTGGGACCCATGACGATCGTAATCGCAGAAACTCAATCCCGCCAAGACGAAGATACCGCGCGAAGGAGAAAGAGGAAAATAATTTCAGCAAGAGCTAGTCGTCGAGTTTCCCGAGGGAATCGCGCTCCCCGTAATCCGCGAGAAACGCTCTGTCCGGCGTGACGCGAAAATCGGCGCGCGCGGCCGCTTCTTCGTTAAACGCTCTTTGCATACCGATTGAGCAAGCCTGGCGAGAGAGACAGAGAGAGAGAGAGAGAGAGAGAGAGAGAGAGAGAGAGAGAGAGAGAGAGAGAGAGAGAGCGAGACACGGAGAGCGTTTCACCATGCGTCCGCGAACGCGCAAGAGCTCGTAACAATACGATTGGACGGAAGTTGCGGATCTACGTCTTTTCCCTTCTTTTCTTTTTCCATCGGAAAGACAGGGCGACTCGCTCCGACGAGTTCTCGTTACGCTTCGCGAACATCTCTCTCGACACTACGCGAGTCCCCCGTGAATTGTGTGTCCGCCCTACGAATAATCGCTGGCTGCGCGCGCGCGGTCGCAGCGGTGAAACCCCGCTCGTTCGCGTCACAAATATCGCTCGTAATTTTTTCACCTAATCCCGTTATTATTAATTATCCGTCGTCTCAGCGGTCAGACGGGACGCTTCTTGCTCTCGCGAGAGGAAGTTAATCGGCTGTCGAAATTCGCGAGTCGTCTGACGTGCGCGCAGGTGCGCTCGGTCGCGCTCGGTCGGCGTCGTCGACGTCGAGAAAGGACGAGCGCGAGTCTCGCCGTCGCGAGAAGTGTAATAATCTCTCGTCGGTCGGCGGACATGTGTAACACCGCAGCGGAGCGCGATTTCTTGCGGCGCGCTCGCGTGAAATCGACGCGCGCATCGACGTTCCCACGACGATTGCCGCGCTGAAATCCGATCGTGCGTGCGAGTTTATAGAAAATGAACATTCATGACAGTCGCACGCGTGCGTGCGTGCGTGCGTGCGTCCCGCGTCTCTCTCTCTCTCTCTCTCTCTCTCTCTCTCTCTCTCTCTCTCTCTCTCTCTCTCTCTCTCTCTCTCTCTCTCTTCCTCCCTCCCCCTCTCGCTCGTTCACTCGCTCGCTCTCTGCGCCTCTCTATCCGCGCGACAGCAATTTAAAGCTCCGGCACACGAAATATCATTCGGTCGAAACTCATATACGCCAACTATTGTACGATCGTACAATACCAACACCGGCGGGACGGTCCGATTTTTCGGACTCGGGCACGCGCGCGTTTGACGATAACCAATTTTGATTAAATTCGTCGATACGCGATCCTTTAATCCGCAGTCGAAATATTATTTCGCTCGCGTTTTTAGAAAGTACCACGCGCGCGCACGTGCGCGGGGAACCTAAATTCGGGGTTATCGGGGGGGGGGCGTGTTGTGCCTCGTTGGAGAATAGCTCGCGCGATCTCCTCCTTTCTCGCAGCGATCGGCAGCTGTAACATGCAGCAGCGCGCGCGCGGTTAATGCTGCGGTAAGCGTTTCAATCGGCGAACACGCAAATGGGGATTATTCTTATCGAAATAAAATTATCGCGAAATTCTTGCAACAGAAACGAGCGGAAGCAAACATAACAGATAAATGGCGTAAGATAAGATGCAAATTTCGATAAACGCGCGAATAAACAAATCCCTCTACAAATATATATATATATATATATACACACACAAATTATTATATCGAAATATAACGTGTAAAATATTATCGCGCGCGCGCGGGGCTGCAAACGAGCCGCGAAATAATCGCTTTCGCGGCCGCCGTGTGGCGCGCGGCCATCGATACGTCGGCATTTTTATTCAGCGAAAATCGATTCTACGTTAGCTCTGACAGAGTCACGGAACACCCTGTGTGAGTATAATAGCCACGTATACGGTAGTACGTTCTTCTTGCATGCGCGTGAAATCGTGCCACCGCTCGCTCGCTCGCGCGCGCGCGCCGCAAAAACTGGCGGGGCACATCGCGATTACCGGGATGCGCCGCGCCGTCCTGCCAGATACGCCGGACTCGATCATGCCCGTAATCAGCGAACGCCGCACGTAAAGCCCCTGTCAGACCGTACGATATTCCTAACTCGCTTTCTTATTGCGGTCGCTTGTTTTCCCGCTGCATCTCGCCGCCGCGCTCGCTCGTTAGCGCGCGGAGCTCGAAACCGAAGCGTAAGAACGGCTCGCAAGGCCGAATTTCAGCCAGCGAGACGCCGGCGGATTTTTCGTCGCGGTCGAGAAGGAAATGAGCGGGCGAGCAGAAGCGGGGGTGTAACGAAGAAGGTCGGACTCATCGGTTTCCGGGCGCCGGGACACCCGGGAAAAAGTCATTTCGGAACAAGCGAAATTGTCTAAGTTTTAGAGGATTTTATTCTTATCATATGAAGGCCTCGGGGAGGATTTATTCCCCGAGGATTAAAGTGAAAATATTATAAACACATTGCTCTTAAAGTTAGAGGGACCATGTGTTGTAATCTTATTGATTTTAATATAAATTTCCTCTTACACGCAGATTATTTAATCTTCTTTTTTAAGAGGATCATTATTTATTCTTACTGTATTTTATTCTTACCGGTTATACTAGTTGATTTGGAAAAGTTATTATGTAGAGAGAAAAGTAATACATGGATGTGCTTTTGGCTCCGGTTCTGCAACAAGTAGGCGCGAATGAAATAAAATCATCGCAACAAATTTCCAATCAGTAGTTTTGTTACAAGCTACAAAGATATATTCATCGTAACCAATTGTATGAAACATAATTAAAAGAAAGAATATACTATTCAACTTCGTGCAGTAGATTATAAACCATATTTCGCTCAATATAGGTAAATTATCAATTATACGTTACAATACAGCAACATGCATACTTTTTTTAAAAAGCGCTCCCCAAGTATTCTAATCCATGAGCGTTGAATTATTTTTTCGTTCATGTCTGGAGGTGTACAGCCTGAACAATGACTGAACAATAAAAGCCGACATTCAAATCAGCATATTCCTCTTCACATAGGAGGGAAATTAATTGCTGTAAGATGAAATCCTCTCGAAACAAGAGGAAAATAGTTGGAATAATAATCTCGTAATCTCGTAAATTTTAGATGAATGGTTCGTACCTTGATCGCTTTATCGAGGAGAGGAGGAAGCCTTCTCCCGTAAAAGGCTTCGCTTAGAATATGAGACTACGGGAGAAATCACTCAACAAATAGAATACTTTTTGCGTGGAAAATATCCTGCCGGCCGGAAGATTTGCCCGGTCGCGATCGTTCTCTCGTCTCAACGTTGATGTTGCATCGCGTGGATAATGTTACTCTCTCGCCGTCGTCGTCGTTGTCGTCGTCGTCGGGGGAAATACCTGCGTGTCTCGCGTGTAAAATTTACCGTCGGAGACGGACGCGGCTCGAATTGAACTTCACTCCGTGAGCAGCGCGCGCGGCGCGCGACTACACTCGCTCGTTGATTCTTCTCCGTCGTCGAGTTTGATACGGACGTAACGCGGATAAATTCGGCTAAACAAGTGTGTTTATGAAAGCGCAGATCGATCGCCGTTGCAAATTTGCTCTCGTACTCTCTCAGCGCTTGACACGATTTGCACTTAATCGACGTAATTTGCCCTGTCAACGAGTAAACGCCGCCGCGCTTTATTTATCGCGCGGCGGCTTGCCGATCGTAATCGCACTCATTAATGTAATGTAATTGTGCCGTAATAGTTCCGTCATATGATACCCCGTGAGCACGCGTTCACGTGGCATAAGTACCTCGTTGATTAAGGATCCATCCGCGTTTTGCGCGCACGCCGCCCCCCCCCCCACGTGTTCGCGTTGATTTAGCGTTATTGGCTCGCTGGAGTGTTACGACGCGCGTTTGCATCCCTTAACCGACGACGCTGCTTCTCAGCCCTTGAAACGACCGACCGGGAGATCTCGGCGAATCCTTTCACCCACATAGAATCCTTCTCTCGGGCACACTCGAAGCTAAACCGCGCCGGAGAAGGAACATTTTTCCAACCACCGACAATCACCGCAGGTCGCCGCGCAAGCGTCGACGGGGAGCCTGTCGGGGAGCCCCGATCATTCGCGAGAAGAAAAAACGCGCGAACCTGACCGTGTTTCTCGTGCGCGATTCGTTGCGATGACGACGACGAGTGACGCGAACGAAGCGCGGGCGGCGAAATATTCGTCTCCGATCGCGCGAGCTGGCCGCGCGACTGCGACTCCTCCGCAGTATTAAATACCCCGCAACGAACGAGCGAACGAACGAACGAACGAACGAACGAACGAACGAACGAACGAACGAACGAACGATTGCATTGGCAACGGTAGCGGAGCGTCTAGCGTTATCGACCCGCCACACCGCCGCGCCGCGTCGCGTCGCTCCGCTCCGCTTCGCTCCACGTCGCACCGTCCGATATTTGGGACGAGGCTGACCGCCCTCCCTCCCTCCCTCCCTCCCTTCCTCCCTTCCTCCTGTCCGTCCGCTTGCCTGCCTGCCTGCCTGCCTGCCTGCCTGCCCGCCCGCCTGCCCGCCTGCCAAAATGCTTCTTTTTTCCCCTCCCTCCTCCCCTCCTCCCTTCCCTCCCTTCGGCGGCGAGCGGCGAGAAAGAGAGGAAGAAAGAGGGACCTCGCGACGGAATTCGAGGGAGGAGGAGACGACGGCGCATCGCGCCAGCCCGCGAAACTGGTTCCCGAGAAATCACGCTGAGTGGCTTGCGGAGAGTTTCGTGCTTTTAAGACCGGATCCGTCCGTTCGTTCGTTCGTTCGTTCGCTCGCTCGCTCGCTCGCTCGCTTCTATCGGAGAAAAAGAGAGGGAGTGGAGAAAGGGGAGCGGTTCTCGTGGAACCTAACGGCGGACGTGACGCGCGACGCGAGGTGACGCGACGCGTCGTTCGCCGTCGTCGTCGTCGTCGTCGTCGTCGTCGTTTCGGGCTTTCGAGCCCGCGGAGTATCGATCGCGCGCGCGCGCGCGCGCGCGCGCGAACGAGCCCTTCTGACTTATTCAAGGTACCGCACGATCACGCCGGTCCCCGCGACCATTTTATTTACGACGGAGCCGAAGCCACGGTGCGAGAACGTCGGGGTCGCCGCCCACCCGAGAAACGATTTCCCGATAATATTCGCTCACTCGTTCGCCCGCACGCTCGCGCGCGCACAGACATACACACACACACACACACAAAGGAAGAGAATACGGCTTAAAAGCTCGACGCTCGTCGTGTCGTACACGCTGCTCTCGAGAACGAAGAGGACGGTCGGCTCCCGGCAAGACGTCGACGTACCGCGACGAGGAACCGGGACGAGGGGGGAACCGGTTGCTCTCTCCCTCTCCCTCCCTCCCTCTCTCTCTCTCTCTCTCTCTCTCTCTCTCTCTCTCTCTCTCTCTCTCTCTCTCTCTCTCTCTCTCTCTCTCTCTCTCTCTCTCTCTCTCTCTCTCTCTCTCTCTCCCCCTCCTTCTTTCCGCAATTACAAGGCCTCGCGTACGAGAGCGGATACACATTCGGTTTTATTAACATAGTTCGATGTAATTAAAATTGCTTCATTAAAGTCTCATTAAAGTTCACGCGGAAAAACAACAGTGGGCATAATTAACTGTACAATTAGCGGCGGGAGCGACGACGCCGCGCTCTCTCGATGCCGGCGAGTCGATATTTTCGAGCGAGGATAAACAGCCTCTCTCTCTCCCTCCCTCCCTCCCTCTCCCGCCTTTCGGTATCCTCGCTGAGCGATTGCCGCGCGCGCGGCGGGCTCTCCTCGGCCTCGGCTCGCGCGCGGGGCCTGATCCAATTATTTAAATAATCGCGATAATCAAAGGAGTCTGCAATATATCTCGTCGCACCGGCGGTGACCGCTCTGAAAAGCGGAGATTACGGGGAGGGGAGGGGCTCTCCGCGAAGGCTGTCGCCGGTTTAATAATAATAACGCGAGTTCGCGCCCGCGCCCGCGCGTCCGTAAATCTCCGTTCCTCTAAATATGGATTTCGGACGCTTTCGAAATAAGATCTTCAATTATATAAGAGCGGAAAGGGGACTTTGCGCGCGCAACACGGACTGCCGCAAATTATTTTCGGAGGAAGAGCGCGAGATGCTTGACGCCGCTGCGCGATGAGTAAGACCGCTCTCGTTGCCCGTCTGCCTGCTTGCTTTGCTCGCTCGCTCGCTCGCTCGCTCGCTTGCCGAGTGTCGAATCACCCGGTTGATCGTGCACCGCTCCTCCATTACGCAACGTGCGTATAACGGATTCCGCGGGGGAAAAATGCTGTCGCCTCGGTGGAATTGCTCGACGCCGCCTTGGGATCGCGATAAATCTGCTCGGCTCGGCGATAGCAACGTCATTGAAAGTAATACTCGAGTTATGAAAACAATGTATGACGCGTTAGTTTCAATGATACCGCTGAATCAGGCAGGCTCACCTGAGTTCATCACGGCGCTGTGTTGATCGATGGAACGGCGCGCGTTTTCGCGTTTGATAGATCAGAGACGACGACGCTCTGGTATCGCTCGATTATTCCCACGGTCGAGTCTTCTTTTCTCTCAGCTCTCGAGAGCTCGTGAAAGGTGAAAATTTTTTTGTAATCTTCGCTCTCCACGAATTCACACGAGAGAAGGAAAGACCAAGATCCTTGACCTTTCGAACTTTTCACTTTCGAACGCGCCAAAATAATGGATGGACTCGCGACGATGGCCGTCGTCGGCCGAAAGTCTGTAATTGAAAGCCCGACGCGTTTCGGATATTCCCATTCCGCCGATCGAGGTGAACTTATCGCGCTCGTGTTTCGAGCCGTCCACCGTCCGTCAAATTCTCCGTCTCTCCGTCTCCGTTCCTCTAACGAACAGCTCCGACAGCTCGATCACAGCGTCGTCGACACTGTAAAGCGAATAATATACGCGCTGAACAAAGCACGCACCATCGAGAGCCGGGAATCTCGGCCGGCGAGAGCAATTAATAATATATATAACTCTGATTCGCAATAAATATTTATATCCTTCTCACAGGTGGCTAGTCTTGGCCACCGTGTGGAACGCGCGTATTTCCGGAAAGGAGCTTTCGACTTTAGCGCGGATTATTAAATGTTGCCGAGCCGGTCTGTAATTCTGCGCGCTGCGGCTCTGTGCAATTTTATCGCGCAATATCGTATCGCGATATCGCGCGATTAGTATTTCAATGAGCCCGTCGAGGAGGAGTAGGAGCGGAGGAGAGAGGGGGTAGAGGACAATTACTCTCTCTCTCTCTCTCTCTCTCTCTCTCTCTCTCTCTCTCTCTCTCTCTCTCTCTCTCTCTCTCTCTCTCTCTCTCTCTCTCTCTCTCTCTCTCTCTCTTTCTCTCTCTCTGGAAGGTGTTACGGGTTTCCTCAGCGGTGATATGTCCGATTTGTAAAAACGGAACCTCTTTTTTTCTTGCGTAATTAATGGAAAACAGCACGAACGAGTATCGCGTAAATAAGCGTGTGCACGTGTTTGCGTACTCCATCGCATTTCGATTTTCGATTTAAATAAATTGCGCGTCAATTATAGAGTCGTGCGCGCGTATCGTATATCATTTTATAACATCGCGGAAAACACATCGTGCGCTTGTATTTCGGTATTTTCGCGCGGAAACTGTCCGCGCCAAATAAATACGCGCCGCACAGGAGGAGAGAGTAGAAGAGGAGAGAGAGAGAGAGAGAGAGAGAGAGAGAGAGAGAGAGAGAGAGAGAGAGAGAGAGAGAGAGAGAGAGAGAGAGAGAAAGAGAGAGAGAAGGTAGGGCGGGAGGAGGAAAGGGGAGGGCTCTTTGTGTCGGTCGACGGTTCCGGTACATATCGGCGGGGAAAAGATACGAGCCGCGTACGCGCGGATTTCTGTGAGCGATACGCTTCCGCGCGGCTTAATCAAATTCCGAAAGCTCGTCTTGCCTCGTCCCTCTCTTCCTCTCTCTCCCTCTCTTTTTCGTCGTCGTCGTCGTCGTCGTCGCCGCCGCCGCTGTCATCATCGCACAGCGGAATCGGCAGAATTTTTGTCGCCGCGGCCGGCTCGTCGATAATGACAACTCCCGATGCGGCGCGGCGCGGCGCGGCGGCAGCAGCCGATATTCCGCCACTGTATAAACACAGTGACTAACGGCCGAGCTAATTAAGCTTAATTACGGCTGTCCTGTCCATTAATTAATCCGGTGCCCCTGCCTCGCGCGGTACCCGTTCGAGCCCGCGCCTCGCACCTGCCATGAGACGCGCGGCCTCGGCTGTCCCGGCCTTTTAAGGTGCATTTATGCTACGCGAGCGAGAGCGCGCGAATGGATTCGTTGTAGCGTGAACGGTGATTGAGAGCAAGCTAGCGCGACCGAGCGAGCGACCGAGCGAGCGAGCGAACGAACGAACGAACCAACTTGATTGTTCGCCCGCGCATCCATTGTTTCCGCCGCCGGTGGCGGCGACGACGACGACGATGGTATTCCGTATCGCGCGGACATTCTCTCGTTCGGTGTCTAAATTATTCAAAAATGAAAACACGGAATCGCGCAGGCGCGCGACAGCGACGGATGTGAGACGCGCGCATGCGGAGGCGGCGAGAGTGTTGGTTGTGTTGAGACCGGCGGCCCCCCTCCCCCTCCCCCTCCTCCTCCTCCTCCTCCGCGTAATACGTCTCGCGCTCGCGATTTATCGATATTTATTATTTAATCAACGGGGATCGAAAATGCAATTAATTAACGCGCACACCATGTCGCGCGCGCATCTGCATGACGGTATTAACACGTATCAATGGTTTAATAACGCCGCGATATCGTTGAATAGTAACGCAGAATATAATGAGGAATACGCTCGCGCGCGGTGCAATGCTCGTTCTGCGTGCGTGTGTGTGTGTGTGTGTGTGTCTGGCCACGTGTGTCGTCGGCTCGGAAATCGTTTCGCTGCGGTAATGCGAGACGCAGAAAACGCTAAGCGCAAAACACGCCTTGGCGTCACGCGGAAATCCGCGAGCGCGCGCCATTCGCCATCCTTGTTCATCGTCGTCGTCGTCGTCGTCGTCGTCGTCATAAGTACATTGTAACGCGAAACTCATAAATATTCATCCAGTCCTCTGCGCGATTACAAGAGGTCACGGCGGAATCGCGAGACGACGAGAGAGGCGCGAGCGAAAAAACGGGCGTCATGACGATCCGATTTTGTAATTAATGGTGCCGAAAGCACGATGCCGGAGCGACACGATAAGAGACACTCGCGCGACGTGCCGTTGCGGAAACACGACTTGTCCTGCTCCTTCCTCTGTTTTCGAAGCCGCGCTAGACGGAGACACGCCGATCATTCAATCGCCGCGCAGCGATCCTCGATCGGAGAACGAAACGATTTCTCGGTAAATAAAGGCAGCTTGGCTGCCGGCGAGTCGCGACCGACTTTATCGAAATCCAGCGCAGCGGATACTGTGAAATTATACACAGGAGGGAAGGGGGGATGAACAAAGAACAAATTTTGTTGCCCCGTGACGTGTCGGCGGAGAGTAAAAGTAAAATAAATCTCGCTAACGTTGCGGAAATATTGCTCTTTGTCGCTGCTGTCGACGCGACGGCAGGGATATTTAATGACGTCGTTTCTAAGTCGTCCGTGTCAGAGGCTTGATAATTTATTTATTATTTCTCCCCGAATATATATATATATATATATATAATTCGGCGACAGCCGCCGATGCGCCGAGAGAGGATCGTGATCTCGCGATCGCGTTCAATTAGCGCGACGATAATCCGACGACGAGAGCGCGCGCTCCGAGCGCACCTTTCTCGAAGGATGTCGCGCATCAAGCCCGGATAATAAATCCGCGGTGGGGACCGCGGGACGAAGCGTCAAATAAACGTGCCCCGACGGAGCCGAATCGATCTTCCAGCTCGACTACCTCCCGCCCCTTCCCTTTCGACCCCTCGCGCTAATTCGTATTCTCCGCCGGTTGCAACGCGCGCGTCGGCTGCAGTTCTGGAGACACAGCTCTCTCTCTCGCGCGCGCGCGCGTTCCGTACAACCCATCTCCCCCTCTCTGTCTCTCTCTCTCTCTCTCTCTCTCTCTCTCTGCTGTCTCTCTCTCTCTCTCTCTCTCTCTCTCTCTCGGCGAGCGAGTAAAATTAACCCGCGAGACCCGCGCGCGGTTTCCTCGAATCGCCCGCGAGATTATCATTTGATAATCGCACGCGCCATTACGGCTCGCTCGTGGGACGGCGTAATTTTCCGAGTAATCGGCGAGTATTCCCTCGTGATTCTCAAACGATCCTCGCGACGAAGAGAGCAGTGAGGTAACCCCGGTGTGTGCGATGTGACGTGTGTGCTGTGTGTTGTATGAACGTGAACGGTGGAGTAATCGCATGGAGTGATGAAATTAGCCGAGGTCGATCGCGTAGACTTTGTGTCCTTCGTTGTAACGCGCGGGCGAGGGCGCGGGCGAGGGCGAGGGCGCGGGCGCGCGTGTGCTCTGCCGATCCTGACGCGCCTGGCTCCCTGCCCCCTTCGCCCCCTCGCGCTCTCGGCGTTGCACGCACAGCACACGCCGCGCTGCTGCTGAATGCGCGCCGCCCCGCCGCCGCTTCGAGATCATCGACATCCTCGGCGCGCGACGGCGGGGAAAGGGCCGGCCGACGGAGGGCGGAAGAAGCAGCTCGTTTTATCGTTAGTGCCTCGTCCTCCGCGGAACACGTTCCGCCGCCGGACTACTTTAGCGCGTACGGTACGCATTCCGCGTTCGTTGTCTCCTATTTTCAAGCGGGCTCTCGTCCTCGCGCCGACGCGACGCGACGCGACGCGACGCGCCCCGCTGCACTTTCTATTTTCCACGCTGCGTCCCCGAGCCCTTTGTAACCCCTCGTGTAGAGTCGTTCGAACCTGTTCGTCGAATCGCCCACAAACTCGCCGGAGAATTTTCTTCCTTTCCGGCGAGCGGACGCGCCTGGCACATTCGGGGCAAGACACACTCTCTCTCACTCTCTCTCTCTCTCTCTCTCTCTCTCTCTCTCTCTCCGCTCGGCGATCTTTCGCGCGTATCCTCCGATCTCTCGCAGGCGCACAATCGAGGCCATTGATTTAACGTCGTTTTGCAATACCGAGAACGGGTATTCACGCGCGCGCGTCCTCGGTTCCCCCGGTGGAGATCTCGACGTTCGGGAGTACAGTCCGTCGAATGACGCCGACCGGCGATCGTTTGAGTCGGATTCTCGCTCGTCAGGAGGGCATCAGGCCTCTCCCCCTCCCCCGCTGAGCGGGGGCCGACGAGGAACCGCGAGGAACAGCCGGAGCGGATTCGAGCGGCTTCCGCTCGCGCTCGCAAAGACCAAGTCGCGCAAGGTGCGCGTTACGGCGTGCGCGCGATCAGCGAGAATAACGCGAAGAAAAGAAAGAAGAAGAAGAAGAAGAAGGACAAGAGAGGAAAGTTGAGAAAGCACGAGGTGACGCGCGTAGACTTGATGCCCCTCTTTACGGCATCGTTGGCTCGGAGATTTAGCGGTTACACCCCGCGTATACGTACATCGTAAAGTCCGGACGCGCGAGCGGCCCGGTAGGGGGAAGGTCGGCGAAGGGCCGGGAGGGGGGAGGACCCGACGAGGGGAACGCACGATCGAAGTCTCTCGCTCACGAAATAATCCGCAGGTCCGGCTCCACGAGGCACATCGGGACGCCCTAACGTCGTCGCCCTCGTCCCCTCTGCAGCACCCCCCCCTCCCTACCCGCCGCGGCGTCCCTCCTCTTAGCCCTGCGCGCCCTTCTTCTTAGCCTCGTCCGTCGTGGTTGTCCCTTAATTCCGAGTCCGTGTCGGGAGTCCGCCCGATGGCGTGCGGCGCAACTGCACGCGCGTGCACGGCCATCGTCGCGTACAGTGCGCGCCAACCAACCGTCGGCGCTCGTAGGGCGAGGCGGAAGGAAGGCAGGCAGGCAGGCAAGCAAGCAAACAGGCAGACCAAGCAGGCAGGCAGGCAGGCAGCACGCATATTTCCGAGCGTGACGCACCTTGAGCGCGCGCTGGGCTTGGCTCTCCGAGAGCTATCGCGCCGCTGCTCTCCACGTGCGTGCGTATCTGTGATTGTGTGTGTGTGTGTATGTGTGTGCTTCTGTGTACTATATGTACATGCATACCCGCGTTTTTGTGTGTGTGTGTGTGTGCTAACCGGTAGCGCGCGCGTACCACGCGCAGGTTGCGTGCGTATCCCGCGGGACGCGAGTTTGAGCGCTCGATCGTGTTTTCTTTGCTCACGTGTGTAACCGTGTGTGTGTGTGTGTGTGTGTGTGTGTGTGCTGGTAGTGGCGGCGGCGACGGCAGTGGGTGGTGGTGGTACTTTACCACGTGGAAGATTCGATCGGCCGACGTGTTTCGGGATTTCCAGTGCCGGCGGTATTGGCAATTCGGCGAGCGGGCGAGAAAAAGAGAGAGAGAGAGGGAGGGAGAGAGAGAGAGAGAGCGCGTCGGACTGAAACGGCGTTAACGGCGGAGACCCGGCGCGTCGGGTTCACTGCACCCGGGGCCGACTTATGTGCCTCTCGTTTGTTCCGTGCTAGAGAGGTGAATTTTCCTCGGCCCCGACCCAAGCTCGCGCGCTCTCAGAGTGAGAGCTGTGAGACGCGACTTTTCTCTCTCTCTCTCTCTCTCTCTCTCTCCCCCTCTTTCCCTCTGCTCCTGTCCTTGTCACCGCTCGCGCTCGTGAAACCCGATACGTCAAGGTCTGTCATCTTTCGCCGCGCTCGCGAGTGCTCGCCGAATGTGATCGCCGGCGGCATCACACACGGTCCCTCGGATCGCTCTGGGACACCCCGTAGATGCGTGCATTGGCGGTGTCGTGCAAAGAGAGGCGAAAGGCGCGCGCGGGGCAGGACGAAAGGTAGGAAAGAGTCGCTCGGGAAGGGAGATAGGGGGAGAGGCGGCGCGCGAGAGAGAAAGAGAGCGAGCGAGAGAGAGAGAGAGAGAGTGAGAGAGAGAGGTAGACCGAGGGGCAGGGAAGGGAGAAGCGCGCGGCGAAAAAAAAGCAGAGCGAGATAGTCGACGCGACGCGACGCGACGCGACACGCACGGAGCGTAAACGGATACACGGCGCACACGATTAACCGCGTCGCGCCGGGCCGTCGTGGTGGTTCGTTTTCAGTCGCAGAGTCTTTACGCGAACGCGTCAGGCCGCTCTTCGCCGGCTGCCAACCGGTACGCGCGCGAGTTAACCGCCGAGACCGGCAGGCCCGTCGACGACGACGAAGACGACGACGACGCTGGGCGGCTCTTGTCGGCCTGCCGCGAATTCGACGGCTGCGAACATTCCGTAAAGAGTCGACTGCGCGAATCCCTCCGACGCATCAGTGGTTTTTTCCGGGTTCTGAAAGTCGCTCGGGGGGACGAGCGACGGCAGAACCGCACGCTCGGTGAGTGAGTGCGTATCGTGCGGGACAGTTAAGAGGGTTGGGATCGGCAGCTGTGGGGCGTAATGGTGGGTAAAGTGTGTCGATGGCGGCGGCTGACGACGTAGACTCGTGAAGCGGTTTGCGGATCGCAGAGCCGCGATTCTTTGCGAGACGGGGACGGATGGCACCGTTGGTGATTTCAACGCGCACGCTTGGTAAGATACATCGCGTGTGGCGACCGGTAATGTTGACGAGAGCGGAAAGTTTGCGAATCTAGCGGCAGAGAGAGAGAGAGAGAGAATCTGTGCTGTCTTTTTCTCTCTCTCTCTCTCTCTGTCTTTCTAATTTCCGGGCGTTCTTGGCACTTACCGTTACCGCACACACTCGGTAATATCCGCTCAAAGAGTGGGGAATTGCGACGCGTTAGTCGCGTGCACCACGCCAAAACACCGTGCCAAAAACGATCGAGAAAAATTACTCGTTGCGCCTCGCGACGACCGGGTCCGCGTGCGTATTAATTATTACGTCGAAGAGCGCAACACGACGACATCAAGATGCAAGTGCGCGCCGCGCGGCATTAGCTTCCGCTCTCGCGGTTTCGGGAAGCGTGTACGAGATTGGCCGCGCACGCGCGGAGTGATAAATTTTAATTCCACGTCAATCATTGTATCGAGGAAGCCGCCGCGTAAGTCGATAGCGCACACGCAAAATCATATTTCACCGTCCGCGAAGCGCGCGCTGACTTATGTCAATCGCGGACATTAATCATTTTCCTAAATACGTCCGGCGCGCGCACGCGTGTGCAGCTCGCGCTCTCGTCCGCAGCTTGAAGAACATTAGAGCGTTTTAACGCAACCTGTTGCACGCTTTGCCGAACGCGAAGCCGCCGTTATCAATTTAATTAACCGCGCCCGCGTCCGGTAAGTACCGTTCGCGCGATTTCATTTTCTTCCTCGGCGACGCGGCGGCTCTTCCGCGCGATCGCGACGCCGCCGCCACGAGAGAAGCGCGCGTGTTCTCTTCATCGACGAACGCGCGTATCAGCGTAAACATATCGCGAGAAGCGAGAAACACTTGAAGAACATTCTCGGTCCACCTCTGACAGCTATATTTTCACCTACACGTCATTGATCCTGTTTTTTTTTCTCTCTCCCTCTCCCCCCTCTCTCTCTCTCTCTCTCTCTCTATCTTTCTCCCCTTGGAACGGATTTACTTCACCGTTAATAATTCGTCCCCGCTCTGTCGCTCTCTCCCTCTCTCTCCCTCTCTCTCTCTCTCTCTCTCTCTCTCGCGCGCGCGAGCTTCACATACGCGTTATAAATATACGTCCACCGTGAGCTTTACAAGCTCTCGCGTCGCATCAGAAATTGCGAGATTTGTATTTCAAAGCGCGCGAGAAGAATCGAGCGGGAGGGAGCAGCGCGGCGCGGCGCGGCGCGGCGGCGATGTGGATTTTATAATTTATATAATGGAGCGGATTAATAATGTCTCAACAAAAATACACGTTCATGCCGGGCATGCACACCCATACGTGTCCTAGATTCTCAGTGTCTCCCTTATCGCATCGGCGATATTGCGACGGGTAATTATCGGGAATTAAAAAAAGTTTAACGACATTATCGGTAATCGGATATACATATCGTTTCCGCTCGCTCCGCCGCGCGAGATTCCACTTTTAGATCCGATTTAGACGAGTGTGTGTATCCAGCCTCTTCTCCTCGTATTCCCATCTCAACTGTCCCCCCGTTTTCCGCAAATCTCGAGCGAGTGAGAGATAGATAGATAGATAGATAGATAGATAGATAGACAAGGACAGGGAGAGAGGAAGCATCGTCGCGAAAACACGACACGTTCGCTCGTCGGGACGGCGCGCGCGAGGATCGACAACGCCGTAAAATCGGAACGACGGCGGCGTGACTTGTCGCGGGTAATTTCGCGACGAGAATACTCGCGATGCACCTGGAGGGTGCAACGTCGCCGAGCCCTGAGCGGCTGTAACGTCCGCCGCGGTCTTTGACCCGGCCGGTGCACCGGCTCCGGAAGCCCGCGACGCGAGACTCCGTTATCGTTCCTCCCAAATAGTCGAGAATCGGGCGGCACGGAAGCGGATAAAGTTGACAGAGCGCGAGAAAAAGAGGGAGAGAGAGAGAGAGAGAGGGGGAGGCAAAGAGAAAGTGTCGCGTATACGTCGGCGATGGTACTGGCTTGCTAAAAGTCGCACGCGAATGTCAGTTGCGAGATGCGGCAATTTATTAACCGTGTCAGGCAAATCTCGAGGGGAGAGAGAAAGGAGGGGGCGGCTCAAGTCCGCCTGGGGGCGGAACAATGGAGAAGTAGTCGCAAAATCTGTCTATTTTAATTCGCAAAGCTACGATCGCGAGGCAATTCTTATTATTGTTTATTATCGTTTTATAGCAGAGTTTATACTACTTATCGATGGTGTGAATAAATATTTTGGAAATTAATATTGTCAGCGTGGTTACGTTTTTTAATAAGATGAAAAATTTGCACGGGGTGAAGTTTCGCTCATGGTAGCCTGTAAGGATTCAATAGGAATTGCTGCGTCTCATTTTTCATTTTTTCTTTCCACCTGCTTTTCCTACGTTCCAAGAGAAAAACATCGATCGACTTTTCCCACTGCTCCGCTCGCGATAAACAAAACGATAAATAGGCCGTCTCGAGAAGCAGCCTTACTCAGTCGCTCGTGCTCTCTTGCGTCCCTCTCTCACACAACGGGAGCCCGTTGTAACTCTGTGTGTGGCAGACAGTCGCACGATTATCGGTTACCGGCCGAATCGTATCCGGAGATACGATAACCGCAATAAAATTAAAGTCGCGCGCCGCTATCGCAGCGGGGCGGATTATCGCGTCTATGCTGAGAATTCCGTTGGCCGCGCGTCGCCCTGTCCGCCCCTGCCCTGCCCCCTCCCCCTCTTCCTCCCCCGCGCGCCCTGTCCTTCCGCTCCGCGGCCGCGTTTGCGAGGCTCCGCGGTTTCAAGCCTCGGGAACGACCGCGAGTAAAAATCCGCCGCCGCCGCCGGCTGCGCGTCGCCGAAGTGCATTTCGGCCATAATGCAATGCGCCCTCCATTACGGTTATGATTTAACGGGCGTTCGCGGCGGCATACCTCGCGTGCGCGCGCTCCGCGGAAAACACGCGGGGAATGGCGCGGAACGTGCTCTCGCCCGCTCGCTCGCTCGCGCGTATTCCGCGCGATCGACGAACTTCTCTCATAAACGGCATAAACGCGGCACGAAAGTTGCCGCCAGCGATGCCGGGCCCCGGCTCCCCCCTCCGCCCCTCCCTCCCTCCTTGTCGCTCGTTCGCTCACTCGCTCGCGTAATCGCCCGAAGTGATGCGCGCGAGCAGTCGCTGCCGCGCTCGATATTGAAACGACCGAGTGTGGGGGGGGGGGTAGGCAAACCCCCCCGTTCCGATCGTGTTTACGAGCGACGCATAAATTAGGGTGACAATTATTTCGGAGCCGTCGTAGTTGTGCGCGCGCGCGCGCGTCAACGATCGGCAGGCAGGCAGCGATGCCGCGGGAGCGGTTTTCGATACGACCGGCAATTAATTAGTCGAGCGCGAGCGCTGGCATTAGGAAAAAAAAAAGGTCGCCCGCTCGCACCGCCGTGAGAGTGTATACGCGCGATCGCAGCGGCGGCGGAGGAGGAAAATCTCGCGGTCGGCAACGGGCGGCGCAACGGGCAGAGCTCGCGCGATAAGACTCTCACAGCCGATACCGCTAACAGCTCGCTGCGACGACGAACGTTATTTTCAGGACGGCGCAACCACCCCGCCGTCTCTCGTGCGCATAACGTACACGTTGTTTGACAGACTGCGCGCGCCGCGCCGTTGTGCTCCGTCGCAGGCGATTTGCCACTTGGGCGAGTCCGAGGCTCTCGCCTCGTGGCGAGTTGCGTTTCGCGCCTGCTCCGTCTCTCTCTCTCTCTCTCTCTCCCCCCCACGCGTCTCGTCTAGTTGCGTCTCGTCTTCGTTTCGTTCCGCCGTCGCCGCCGCCGCCGCCGCCGACGTCGTCGTCGTCGTCGCGCGGCTGTTCCCTCTTCTCATTCCCGCTCGTTATCGCCAAGATACGTCGCGCGTATCAGCGCGCCACTCCGAGTGCACACTCTCGCCCCTTTTAATCCCGTTCTGTTTTATTTTTATCACACCCCCCGCCGTGTCGCTTGTACGTGCATACACACACACACACACACCCACGTGCGGACGCGCACGCAGCATCGCGTGGGGAAACTCGGTGCCGTGCACCGCTCGCCGGTGTGACGGTTTCGCGTTTTTGCGACGGAGACGCCGGGGGCCGCTCGCGTGCTCGCGTGACCCGCGACACGTCGCTTGATGGTTGAGGGCGGCTGGCTGGCTGGCTAGCTGGATGGGTGGTTGCGGTGAGTGAGGGGGAGGGAGAAAGCGCTAACTCACATTAATCGCGTTTCGAGCGCCGGGCGCGAGTGAAAAGTTTGATTAAATTCCGCGCTCGTGTATCCCGGCCGGCTACACTTGGAAGCTTGTGTGTATGTGTGTATGTGTGTGTGTGTTCGGCTCTTTCTCCTTACGCATGATGATCCGGCGGACACGATCGCGGTCCTGATCGCCCGCGATCACCCACCACCGTCGTATCGCGTTCTCGATGCACCGCGAGTCTCGTCCCTCCCGACGATGGCGTGCGCGTTCCCGGCCGATGGAGTGCAGCGCCGCCTCGCGTTCCTCTTACTCGCCGAGCGCGCGCGAGATTATTCGATCTGCGCCGGGGAAGAGGGGGGGGGCGCCGCTGTGAGTTTTTATGCGAACGATGAAATAATAGAGCGCGATTTTCGAGTAAGCGTCTTCTGAATATTTATGCTTGTAGACGGACTCGTATTATGCATGTATATATAAACGGCGGGGGGGCTCCTATTAAAATATGTTTTTCCCACCGGGGAAAGCCTGTCCGGTTTTCTCGCTGTTCGCGCCCTTCTCCTCCTCCTCCTCCTCCTCATCGTCGGCTCTCTTTTCTCCGTTTTTCTCTTCGTCCTCTCGTGCACACTCTCTCGACTAGTGGTGGGCAAATATCGATCGATGAAACAAGCATCGATTCTTATTTTCTTGAAAAATCGATTATCAGACCGATATTTTCGAAGCCGATTATTTCCTAGATGGATTATTCTTTTCGTCGATTATGTTGCTAGATTCGTTGCGAAATTTTTATCACTAGGGAATTTGTTTACTACTATTAGGGCCCGTCTACCGTAGCTGCAAAAATAAAGCTGTAACAGTAAACAGTAAAAAATAAACCAACAGCAGTCGACCATTGTAAGAACAACCGACTTTAATTGGTTTATCTCTTGTAGCTTATTGCAGCTTGTTGTAGCCTTATTCTCATATACAAGCTTGTGCTTGCAGCCATTGTAAAAGGGTCTTTAAGGTTTTCACAGTATAAATTAATTTGTCGTTGCAACATGTAACTCTTCACATTAATTTAAAATAAACTAGGGAAACATCGATTATTATCGATTATTTTTAAGAAAATATCGATTATGCGGAAACGATCTTTTTGATAACCGATTAAATCGAAGACGATGCTTCTTTTTTAACGAAGCCCATCCCTACTCTCGACTAATGAATGCACGCGCTGTTGTGGGTCTTTCATAATCGAGACGATTGATGCGTCACGTTATACTGCAGTTTGAAACATTTAATACGACGCGATGCATGTATAATATTTCTGATAACAAGCACCCTCGATTCGCGCGCGCCACGGCGAATGATAAACCGCGTCTCGCGCGCGTGTAAACGTTCGAGGAGTTTGTGTGCAATTGACTTTAATTGCAGTCACCGGTGTTTCATGCCGCCACGCCGCTACGCAAAACGGACAAAGCAAGCGACACACACGACGTTCCCGCGCTTCGCTTCGACCCGCGTCCGCAGGGGGCGCGTTTTGTTTGCCGAGGACGACAGTGACACACCGTGTCGTCCCGCGCGGAAGGAGGAAAGGTATCGCGCGCGTGATTTTCATCGCGGTGCGCTCGAATAACGCACGCCCCGAGTCCTTCGTAATCAGAATCGACGATCGACGCATCGCGTTATGTCGTAGTTCGCAACGTGCGACGCGACGCGCGTACAATATTTCTGATAATAAGCACTCTCGATTCGCGCCGCAGCGCGGATGTGCAGACGCGCTCAAGGAGTTTGCGTATAATCGGCTTTAATTGCGCCTCGCCGTTCGTACGCAGGACGAAAAAAGCAACCAAGGCGCAACGTTCCCGCGCTTAGTCCCGAGAACGACGACGACGACGACGACGACGTCGTTTTCCGTTAGGAGGAGGAATCTCGCGCGGGCGCGTCCTTTCGATCGGCTCGTGTCTCGAAAATCACGCGGGGAAAAGCCCGAGCCGGGCCGAGTCGGAACTGTTAGGGGACAACGAATGGGGACATAAATGGCGGCAGCGGCGTTCCACTCACCGCGGCGGGACTAGTCCCGATTTAGTCGGCGCGCGAGGACGAAGGACGAGGGGGAGCCAGACGCGCGTGAGAGAGAGAGAGAGAGAGAGAGAGAGAGAGAGAGAGAGAGAGAGAGAGAGAGAGAGAGAGAGAGAAGCGTGGAGAATCCACGGCCTTCCAGGACGCGCTCGGGACGACGCTTTAGAAACCTTACGCTAAAACGTCCTCGTGCCTCGATCGCATTCGTCGAGAGCGAGTGAGCGAGCGCCGCTCGTTTTTGTTCACGTGGCGTGCACGAGCGGCCTCCGACCACGCACGCACGCATGCATTCGTGGTCGTACACACACACACACGTACACATAGGCATAGGCACCGCTACGTAAAGGCGAATTTACACGGTTCGCTCCGGCTGAGAGATCGGTGGTACACCGATGGTGAATCATCCGCGCGGCGAAGGCGCTCCGGTCGGACGGGTTTTTGTTTAGATGTCGACGTTGCAGAGCGTCGTCGTCGCCCATGGTGAACTATCCGCTCGTTATCGGGAGACCGTGGATATTTCATCCGCGATTTCCGCCGCCGAGGGAGCGAGAAAAAGCCCTCGAGAGAGAGAGAGAGAGAGAGAGAGAGAGAGAGAGAGAGAGAGAGAGAGAGAGAGAGAGAGAGCCCTCGCGTTGCGGCGCGATCGACGTGCGCGCGCGATGGACGCGTCGTTAGCGGGACGGAAGTTTGCGCATAGAGAGATGTGCGAACTATTCGAATTCGTGTCGAATCGAATCTAATGTAATTCGATTCGACTCGAATCCGAATAATTCGAATAGGAATCAAATACATTGTCGTTGTTTGCGTGCATCAGCTGCAAAACGGGCCACCTGGGTGATCAGCTTAACTTATAATTAATAACTTAATTATAAATTACTTCAATTATTTAAATATACATTTTGCTTTAAGATGATATGCACAATATCAATATTCCCTTTCACATTGAAATCCTTCATCATTATTTGCATGTTTAATAGTTGTGTTAAATTTCGTAATGATTCGATTCGATTGGAATTCGAGTGAAATTTCACAGATTCGATTCGACTCGACATCAAAATTCTGGATTCGCACATCTCTAGCTGCGCATTATAAGCTCCAGTGAAATCTTCACATTTGTCGCTAAACGTTTGGAAATATTCGTCGAGAACCTTCTTTGTAGTAATCGACAGAACAAACTGTACAAAGACATATATCTGCAAGAGTTTTGGAGGAGGGGGGGGGGGAGAGTGGCTCAAGATTTTTGCTCGAAACGATCGGAAACGTTTGCCGTGATTTCTCATCATTTTCCCGCCGAAAGCTTCATCCCTCTTAAAAACCTGTACATTTACACGCATCTTTGCGCACGTACTATATTTTGTTGATGACTAGCAAAAATAGCGCGCTTCTTTCTTGCCGCAGTAATATTTCGCAACATTCGCCCGTTTATCAAGCACAGGCTCTCGTCAGTCTTCCTCGATTATGGCTACTGATTATTCGATTGTTACCGTATTCGGCGCACTTTCCCATCTCTTCTCTTCTCACTTGGTCGAGACGCTTACCTAAAGCTTAACAATTCAGTCATACAATTGATATCGTCAATCCAAAGGGACACCTTTGATCTCCCGTTTACGTCGCTTAATAATAATCATCATCCAAGGAGTCTCGGTCGAGTAAATCACGTAGTCGTGGATTATCGTAGACCACTACAGAGCGGAACGCGCGTCTCTTTGCCTAGCCTCGCGCAACGCCGAACAATTCCTTTTCACTAAGGGTCGCGTTTCCGATGTGCCCGTTGCTTCCTCACATTCCCCGGGCCGGCGCGGCGCGAAAGCCGCCGCGTGTAAATTCGCCTTAAGCGCGCGCGCGCGCGCGCGCGTCGACGATCCTACGTCTCTCGGCGTTAGGACCCTCGTCGCGGCCGTCAACCAGCAGCAGCAGCAGCAGCGGCGGCGGCGGCGGCGGCGGCGGCGGACGGGAAGGAGGCAGAAAGGACGCGCGCGCGGCGGGGAAAGGGGACAGAGGACACGACAATGCCCCACCCCGGTTTCTGGTATCGATCTGCCGCAACGAAAGTCGAGATACCGGCGTGGAAGTATCAGCAGCCGGACGGATAAGTTCGAATTATATCGGCCCGATATAGCGTGCTGTACAAATGTGTATATACACATACGTACACAATACGCACGCACGCACACACACACGCACTCATACATATACATACATCCCTCGGTGGCGCGTAATATGGCCGCGTGTATGGCGCGCGCTGCGGGTCCTTCCAGCTGCTACCTGACTCGACGAAGGCCAACCTGGCCTCGCTGAAACTCGACTTTTGTCTCTAAAACGTCGGTTGCCCCTCTCTCTCTCTCTCTCTCTCTCTCTCTCGGAGTGCCGCCGCAGCCCCGTCGATTCGCAGAGTGCCGGGCGCGCGTCATCCGAAAGCGGCGCGGCGGCGCCGGGTTATCGCCGCGCCGACGAATTATTCCCGCCGGTAAATCGGAGTCGCGTCGCGTCGCGTCGCGTTCTCGCGGTGCCGCCGGTGGCGCATTGTCGCTGTCCGTGAAGAGAGAGAGAGAGAGACGCGCAATCGGAGGGAAGCGGGTTACGAAGCGAGACTCGGAAATAAGTTCGGCTGTATGCGCGTAAACGCGACGGGTTGATCTCCTCCCTTTGGAACGACGCGGCGACCGCGCGGCATAATAGGAGAGTCGCAGACAGAGAGACAGAGAGACAGACAGACAGACGGGCAGGCAGGCAGGCAGGCAGGCAGAGAGAGGAGGAGAAGGTGTTGTCGAATTGGCGCGGAGCGAAATGCGAGGTAAGCGATTAGCATTCGTGGTGGTGCGCGTGAACGCGATAATGGCGCCGAGTTCGATCGTGGATCCGAAGCGCGGAGAGAACGAGCAGGGAAGGGGGGGCTGCTTTCGCGCGCGCGGCGAGGTATTCGGCAAGAATCCAGCCGGATATCTCTCGTTGGATCGAAGGGATATATTCTGGCAGCGCAGACACGCGATAATACAAACACTCTTCGCCGATGGAGCGTTTGACTCGATCGCGCACCGCGACGCACTTCGCGCTCAGCTCGCGTATCGTCGCACGCAGCTAACGATCGAGCGGTTTTGCGAATTCCCTGTCTCACTCGCTCCAGCTGAGCAGACTGAGCCGCCGCTTTTTGCGAACCCGCGCGATCATTCGCAGAAGATTGAAAATCCGACGACGCGCACGCGGCCATCGCTCGCCGTTAAAACCATCGAAAGCATCGAGAAACCATTGAAACGTGATCTCTCCCGACCGAGAGAGAGAGAGAGAGAGAGAGAGAGAGAGAGAGAGAGAGAGAGAGAGAGAGAGAGGAGAGCCAGGCTGCATGCAAGCCGACAGCCGCGAGAGTGCTCTCTGTGCAGCAGGTATGATGTAGACAGAAGAACGATGCGAAATTACGGCACCGAGAGAGATGCGAGTGCGCACGCACGCACGCGGTGGAACCGCGCGTTACTTAGCCTCTCTCTCTCCCTCCCCCTCCCTTCGCCACGTGCATAAAATGTGTGTCCCCCCCCCCTCCTCTCGGCGTTTGTGCATAATACACAGAGACCTACGCCCTCTCGCACGTGCGCATGAAAAATCGCGGGCTCCGCGGGGAAATCCGCTCGCGGGCAAAACGCCGGCGCAATTTTATCGCTCTCGCATTGTCGCAACACGGCCGCGCGTTAAGTATGCGAAAAAGTAAAATAAACGGCCGACAATGTATCACGACGCTCGCCGCCACGTGGAAGTGGGCCGATTATACCGTGCGTTTCAGAAACGCCGCGGCGCGCGGATAAAAAAGCCCCCGAGTGACAGCGTCGAACGGCCGGCGTCGAGTTATTAGTTTCCATCGCCGGTAAAAATAAGGCGGGCGCGCGCGTGTTTGTACACGCGGGCGGGCGGGGTATTTCCGAGAGGAGAGGAGGCGTCCCCCCCCGTCTGACGAATCACCGGAAATGAAGATCAGAACGAACGACGGCCGGTGGTTTCTCGGTCTGTCACGAGGCACACACTGCATCCGCATTGCAAATTTGTTTATTATTCCACGGAGATGAATGGCGCGGAGAAAGGGGAGGGAGAAAGAAGAAGGAGCGGATGCTGGAGTTAAATAACGGATCGCGAAATTGCGAGGCGAGGCGATGCGATATTAATGCGATGTATCGAACGTCGACAACAGCGATATCGCGAATTACCTCGCGGAGGCACGGCGCTTTTTCGCGCGCAGATCCAGTTCTCGTCGTTTCCGACAGCCGCGCGGCGATTCCGAGAAAAATTCGATCTGCCGACTCGCGTTCTCACGGTTTCGCAATCGCAGCCGGCTGATATCGAGCTGACGGATGAGAGGAGAGACCACCCGCCAGTTGCTGCCAAACTCTCTGGAGGAGAGAGAGAGAGAGAGAGAGAGAGAGAGAGAGAGAGAGAGAGAAAGAGCGGTCTTCTCGCTTCGCCCGCTCGAGCGTCTCTTCGTCCGCGGAGAAGACACACTTTACCCACGAAATCTCAATCCCCTGCTTCTAATTGCGCTCCACGTTCGATGTCGAAGCGGCCGGCGAGAGTGTCTTGTAAAGTTCTCGCGTTTACACGGCCGATCTCAATTAGCTGAGCCGCGCGCGCTCGCGCGGTCCGATGGGCGTGTGGATTCGCTTGTAGCGCGTCCAAAGTAATATGTTAACATCACGCTCGAGTCGCGTTAATGTCCGAGATTAAATCGTGCTCGCTTCGGAGATCTCGCAATTTTCAGTAGTTCGTCGTCTTAACGAAGCAACGAGCACCCGCGTCGTCGCTCGATGCGCTCGTAAAAGCAATATAGACGCGCACGCGCTGATGTGCGCGACTCTCTCTCTCTCTCTCTCTCTCTCTCTCTCTCTCTCTCTCTCTCTTTTTATCCGTCCCACTCTCTCTCTCTCTCTCGCTCTCTCGCTCTCGCGTTCCGTCTCTCGTCTGCACTTATCAGTTAACACATTCCTTAATTAAACGAGGCGGTCGCGACGTTAGGGAAAACGAATAACGAGACTCGTCGACTGCGAGAAGCTCGGACTGTGTTCCCCGTACGTAGGTACGTACGTGCATTAGCGTGTACGCGCGAGCGCGCATACGTAGCGTAATTGCGCCGCTATATAATTATTAAGTGCCACGCGTGGCGTGCGTTTCAGAAAGAACCGCCTTTAACGACGTAAGCGACTTCAAAAGGCGTCATCTCCGTCGCTCCCAAAAAAGCATTAATACCCGTTTTTACCGGTCGTCTTTCTCGTGTGAGAGAGAGAGAGAGAGAGAGAAACAGAGAGAGAGAGAGAGAGAGAGAGAGAGAGAGAGAGAAACAGAGAGAGAGGGAGGGAGGGAGAGAGAATGAGTGAGTGATAGAGTGAGCGAGGGGAGGGAAAGGGGGAATAGAGAGCGGCAGCAGGTGCCTCGTGTTTTGCGTTAATTGGTACATCGTAAGTAAGTGCCGATAAGCCACGTGTTTTAATTTAATAGGTGCGCGCAGCTCCGTCGCACACGTGCGTGTGATAGCTCTCGGCGACTCCCACAGTCGTCCACGTGTGGTCGCACGCATGTGCGCGTGTGCGAATGCGTCGAAAATACATGGAACTTGAAACATCGGCGTTCGCGTGTCCTGCGAAAAATCAAGCTGACGCAATAACACACACGCATACTCAGGAGAGGTGATAGCACGCTCGTACGGAGGCAATCGGAATGTTCAAAAAATAGCGAGCTTGCATCTTTGAGATGCTCAAGAAAAGAGAGAAAATGTCGAGAAGCAATGAAATCGGTGCAATCGTAAAACCGACGGAGCGGCAGCGTCAAGATGGAGCGCGATAACCTGTTCAACTAGTAGTAGTCGCATCTCGAGTTTCGTCATTGATTTTTCAAATTCGAGCCGGAATTCGCGCCGGTTAATGTAGAGTGAAAACTCCGACTCGGGATTTCCCGAAGAATCTTGCGCGTTAACCGGTTCGCTGCTCGAACATTGTTCGCGAAGTTGTTACGTCCGCTACATATTGCCGGGAAGTTGGCCAAACTCACACCTGAACTTTCCGCACAATGCGTGCCTCGTGAACGCGTGCGTGTGTGTACACGTACACGCGAGTCGCGATTGGCTGTAGTCACGGCTGTGCTTTCTCTTTCTCTCTTTCTCTATGTACGTATGTGTGTGTGTGTGTGTGTGTGTGTGTGTGTGTGTGTGTGTGTGTGTGTGTGTGTGTGTGTGTGTGTGTGTGTATGTATGTGTGTGTGTGTGTGTGTTTCTGCGTGCGTCGTCACTCGGCGTCGATCTCGCATAACAATCAAGATAATAGGTCAACCGGACGCGCGACGCGCGTAATCTCGCGGCGCGTCGGGATCTGATCGGCTCGCGAAAATCGAAGTCGTTTGCAAAACGACGTTTGCCTCTCGACGAGCCCGAAACGTCGCCCATTTTATCGGGGATACTACGCGCTCTCTGCTGCGCGACGGAGAGCAACGCGCTCCCGAGATAAACGTTGCTTTTTTACCTTTGCGCCGCACACACAATAGCTGTTATCTGTCCGCTAAAGCGATAAAAGCGCAAATTTTAATGAAAACGCGTGACTCGTATTTCCGCGCGCGAAATTACCGCGAAAACACGCGCGCCGCTTCATCCTCCGCCGTTTCCGCTCTCGCGAGAATTCCCCCGCGATATGTCGTTTATATCCGCGAGCGCCAGCGAAATTGCAATAAACCGAATTCCCGCCTTAATTAGATGACGAAGCTTTCGAGGGTCCCCCCCTCTCCCCGGGAGAAAGAGGCGCGCGCGCAAGAGTGTTTTGTCTCCTTCGCCGCGTGTCATTCGCCCTCCCGCGCGCGACTCTGCTCGCTCCTCCTCCTGCGAGCCTTTTCCTTGACTTTTTTACATTTCGCTTAGAGCCGTCCGCGCCGGTCGGCCGTCGGGGCAGGGGAATAGAAAGGGAGGGGGGGAGAGAGAGTCTCTCTCTCTCTCTCTCTCTCTCTCTCTCTCTCTCTCGGCGCGCTGGATAACGAATCATCTCTAGAGCGAAGGCTCGTCGATCTTTATAGGCCTATTACCGGGATAGGCCTTGAACACGTGTTCCAGGCTGCGGAGATCAGCGCGAGTGAACGTCGGCTCCCTTTGTCTTCCCGGCTAGCAAAGGAGATTCCACGTGAGCTCTGCCACGTAATCGGTCGAACATATTTCAGCCGCGGTGACGCAATCGTTTACCTGGCGGCGGCCGATCGAGAGCGTCCTCAAAACTCGGCCGTAACCCTTTCGAGAATTGGATTTACCGAGCCGAGTGCGCGCTGTGATAAGAATCGAAGCGGCGAACACCTCTTAACCTTACAGTGTACGTCCCGACGATATTCCCCTTCGATTAGCTGGCTCTTCACTTTCGTGTCCGCAACGGGGAGAGATGAAATTTATGTTGGGAGAGTCCGATCGATCTCGGCTCGAGTCGACGAAATTGCGCTGCTTTTAATTCCTGCGCGATCGTCCCATTCCTTCCCCGCCCGCCCCCCCCCCCCTCCCAACTCACATCGATCCTTTTCGCTATCTGCGCGCGATGCATTGTTTTCTTTTAATTTGATGAAAATCACCTCTTCGGAGCATCGACATTCGAATATTCTTCTCTCTCAATTCAAGCCATAAAGTCACTACGGTAAATTCTCTCTCTCTCTCTCTCTCTCTCTCCCTCTTTCTCCCTCTCTGCGGAACTTTGCGCGGGAGAGGGAAGTCTAGTCACGTGATCGACAGGTGTCACTCCAAAGTTAATTTTTTTATTTATTATTATTATTATTTTGTTTAACGAATCGATTGCTGAAGAGGCTGATACGCGTGTTGTCTATCTAACGGTATTAATTATCAACCTGATTCGTCATCAGGGCGAAATTCGTCGAGCGTTCTGCGAACGTAGGTGCTATCTGCTTCTCCCGCGCTGGGTCTCGTCATTCATCAGTCGTCCTTCCGACCGAGTGCGCGATGCGGGGAAAGAGAGAGCTGGTCGTCGTCGCTGGTTTGTCCGCTTCCTTAATATTCTTTTCGTCACTGTATTATCGGAACGCGCATCGGGCGCGCGCGCGCGCGCGCCGTGCAAACGACATTTGCATCCGCTGAATAGTCATCGGTATTGGTTTATGAATACTAAGAATTCGCGCATATCAAGGGCCGCGCTCGCCCGATTCGCGCGCTGTCGCGTCGTCTTCCTCTTCCGCCGCGTTTGCGCCCGCCGGCTTCTCGTTCCTTCCCCGGTTCGGCCGGTGATCGATCGGCCCCTCGAATAAGTGGATACGACTCTACAGTTTTATGGAGAATAAGAGAGATAGATAGAGGGGCGGGGGGGGGAGGGAAGGAGAGAGAGAGAGAAAGAATAATAAGGGTCTGCGAAGGGGAGCGAGCGAGTGAGCGAGAGAGGGGGAGAGAAAGAGAGAGGAGAGTCCACGATACGGCGAGAGAGAGGAGGCTGGCTGGTGGTAGAACCCTGTGGCGGGGTGAGGGTGCGAGGGGCTGCGGCAGGGGAGCTGATTTATGGGCGACGGTGCTGAGGCGTTTTCGCTGCGTAACTTCCGCCAATTTCGTTTTGTCTTGCCGCGGCGCGGGGGAGAGCCTAGTTTCCGGTTTCTAACCGAACAGTCGACTGCGCGCGCGTGGTCGATGCGCGCGCGCGTTATTGCCCCATTGCGGTGTTGCACACTAACGTTTCGCTTGCGAAATAGCCGGAGTAACAAACTGTTACGGCGATGGGCCGGGATGCGAGCCGAGAGTGTGTTCCAGCATCGAGATTCCGCCTCTCGCCGGCTTATCCGTCGGGATCGCCGATGATCCCCCCGAAGACTGCGCGGCGGTCGCGGAGAGCTCCGCAGCGCGGGACGGACGTTTGTCTCCTGAGCGGGTTAATTGTCTCGGTCATATATCGCGTCTTTATCGCGCTCTCGACCTCCGTGCGACGAGGAGCAACTTGTGTGATGTCCGGTGAATTTCGCGGCGAGAGAGGAGGGGAGACTGTTTTTGCCGTCTCTCTCCCTTTTTCTCTTGGTATCGACACTTTTGTCAGTGTCAGAGAGAGATGATTGAGAATCGCCGGCTTCTCTCGCGTTGGCCTTTTGCATTGTCGCTTGATTTCTCTCCCTTTTTTTCTTTCTTTCTTTCTTTCTTTCTTTTTTTTCTTTTTTTTTTCTATCATCCTCGAATCCTCGCGCGTTTGAATTTATTTCGATTTTTTCTCGATACTTGAAAAATCGTCATTGTTCGAGGGCGAGCGCTGCCGGTCGGCCCGATAGAAACGCAACGTGTACGTGCAACGTGCGAGCGGACGAATCGCGAATGGGAGCTCGGCGGGAGCAAGGACGACTATCGTAGGAACGATCGCGCGCGACGCGGAGCGCGCAATCTGGGCCGTGCGACTCTGAGAACTGGAACATGCATGCAGGTGCGAAACCTCGAGGCGCTGAAGGGGCCGCGGCGCCTGTTTCCCTCCTTAAACTCGCTTCTGCTTACACCTGGACGCGACCGAATTTAAACTTGCACCGCCGAACGTAACGATCTCCAGTCGCACGACGGTTTTTCACCGTGCGTTTCATTCCCGTGCTCTCGCGCGGTTGCTGTATTTTGTGCGTGCGTATGTGTGTGTGTGTGTGTGTGTGTGTGTGTGTGTGTGTGTGTGTGTGTGTGAGAGAGAGAATAAACGAAGAAGGGGGATGGATTTTTTTCGGAATGCCACGTAACGTAACACGTAACGTAGGAGCGAGCGTGCGAAGCAACGCACACGCAAGAAGAATGTAATGTATTACGCTATCGATATCGATAATTGCGATTTGCGAGATAATAAAGTTAGCCTATTAGCTCGACATCACCTTTACCGTTAAATACATATTATCGCGTATTATCGCGCGCCTACGTTGCGTATGTGTACATGAGAAAAAAAGAACATATTTGTTGAAACACGAGAGAGAGAGAGAGAGAGAGAGAGAGAGAGAGAGAGAGAGAGAGAGAGAGAGAGAGGGAGAGAGAGACTGCTTATACTCTCGATTACGCCTCATTACGGGCGGATTGATGATGCTCATTCGGTCGGAACTCGAGGCGGCAGCTCTCGAGGAAAAACGTCGCGCATCGATTACGCATCGCGACGCGTATAAACGGTGTCGCGAAGTTCCGCGAAAATTGCCGATTAAAACTTTGAGGTTGGCCATTAGCCTTCACCCACATTGCTCAATCGTAAGCGCGCCGCGCCGCGCCGTATGACGTATCGAAGGTGTTGCACGTTGGAATTAATCCGTGCATCAATTATCACGAATACTTAACCTCACACCCTCTCTGTCGGCCGATGCATCATACGTGCACGATGTGTGTGATTTCGCCATCGTTTTCGCCGCACAAGTCGCCTTTCCGAGCAACGTTCGTTGCGGTTTTTTGCACACGCGGCGCCCGTCGAAATAAAAAAAGAGGTGCGCATGTGTGCGCGAGCGCGCGCGCATATATATGGAAGAGAGTCATCGTTATAAATTTTACATACGCGTATAATAAAAGTCACCGGCGCAAAAAGTGAATAAAGTTGCATTTATTCATAAACGGAGTGTAATAGACGCGTTTGATAAACAGGACGAAGTATCATCCCCTCCCCTTCTTCTTCTTCTTCTTCTCTCTCTCTCTCTCTCTCTCTCTCTCTCTCGCTCCCTTTGCGAAGTGAAATTATTTTCTCTCCGAAATTTCATTCAAAGCCCTACCTTTTCTGCACGCTTTTTTCTACACACACATACACACACGAGGTATCATTATTGCGCGTTATAACAGTCTTACTGCGGGCGCTATGACGACATTGGCGGCGTATTTTTCGTATTATTACGTATTTTTCGATATTAGCGCGGGATGAGATAATAACGGCGGTAATCAGTTGGCAGTATCTTTGTTAACGCGACACACCTATGTAGTGTCGCATTTGGAATGGGTTATTAAACCACCGCGGTACCGCAACGAGGCTGGGTGGAGAGGAGGTGGCTCGCCGCGTAATATTTTTCTGCATAATTCTATAATCAACAGCGAAAAGTTTTCTCTCTTTCGCTCTCTCCCTCTCTCTCTCTCTCTCTCTCTCTCTCTCTCTCTCTCTCTCTCTCTCTATCTATCTATCTCTCCGTCTCTCTGTCTTTTCGATGCGAATCCCGAAAATATACTGACGATCCGACATTACATTAATGCGTCGGGAAGGGTAGGAGGGGCGAGGGGGCTGGTGACGCGCGACTACCGCCGGACGGATGCATTAGAGGTGTTTCGCGCCGAGATAATTCATGCGCATTATCATGATTGTTTAACTACCTCGATAATGACAGCCGAACGCGACAAAGAGGAAAGCACCGCGATGCATTGTTGTTGCATAATTAAATTACGAACGGAGTATTTTGCGAGAATGTGCGCGATGGCATCGCTGCTGCGCGCGCGATAACTCGCAAGTGATTAGCGATATCGCGACGCTCGCCCTCTCTCTCTCTCTCTCTCTCTCTCTCTCTCTCTCTCTCTCGAAACGCCGAGGAGAATGCACTCGCCCCCGTCGTGTTAATTCTTACACGGCCGTGAATCAAGCGTCACGATAATCCGACGTTTTTACGTTTCGGAAATTGACCGCGCGCGTCCTACGGCTGACGCGACGTGACCGCGCGATACGATCGCGGAACGCGATATCGCCCCGTGGCTCGTGGTCGCTTTTATGTCTGCCAGATATGCGCGAGATATGCGACGCCTCGCGTTTCTCCCCGTGAATCAAACAGACGTTCGCAGTTTTATAACGAGATCCATACAAGCTGAACAGCACCGCGCTCGACTCTAAACGGCCGCTTTGGATATCGCGCGAGGTCGCGCGTTTTCGAGACGCGTCATCTTCCGTAATCGTAACGATCAGAAGGAGAAAGAAACAGAGGCAGGGCGGGGGGGTGGGAATAATCGGACAAATAAAAATATAATAAAAATATGTTCTTCGTGAGTCTCTCGTTAAAGTTATAACGTTCGGAGGATGTTTCCTGTATTATCACTTCGGCTTCTGTCATGATCAATCATCGAGCAATCTTGATCGTGCGATGCGCGCTGATCGTCTAATGCGCTGACAGTTTTATCACGCAAATACGGTAACATCAATATTGTACGAAGTCATTTTATATTTTGAGAACACGTAATAAACAATTGACGCGAAATTGCTCTCGCGCGGTGGGAATTCCGCGAGGTGAGAAGGGAGGAGGGGCCGGGGAGTTTTTCGAAAACACGCGTCGATGGGATCTCGATAAGCGAGAACGCCGAGTGCGCGCGAAACCTCGAAGAAATCACGCTTTCGCGCGTCAAATCGCGGCTCGAAATTGCCACTCTCGGGGAAGACACTGACCTAGATAGCGCCGTGTACCGGGAAGGTCGTATGTAAACATACGTACATACATACATACATACATAGATGCATACGTACATACGCGTACGTCAGACAGACAGAGAGGGAGGGAGAGAGAGAAAGGCAGAGAGATCGTATGTAATACATGTACATAGCGACATACGTTTATACATACACTCTCTCGAGTGAATAATACTCTCGGGCCGAGGTATGTGCACACATACACACGCACATGCACGCGCGCATACATGCAGAGCCGCGCGGGTGGTGGCGCATAAAATAGGGGGTTATGTATTTTCTTCCCGATCTCTCGCTCTCGCGATGAGCGCGCGCGCTGTAACGGCGTTGTACGCGCCGGCAGCGCACACGTTTACACGGGGGGTCGGGGGGGGAGGTTGTGCGCGGGCTGTGCTCGCGGAGGCCGCCGAACGGCGGTGAAATTTCATTCGCCGGCAATTATCGCGGCGCGTTTACGGCGCGAGCAGCGATCGACGTCGTGTCTTCGGCGGGATATCGCGTCGCCGTCGACAATCGCCATAAAGCGGTAAAGAGCGGCTCGGGGGGGGGGGAGCCGTTATCGATGACGTAACGATTGTAACGAGGCGGCGGAATCAGCTGATGATTTCTCGTGGCGCGGCGCGGCGTGAAAATGAAATAACAATGAAGTTGAAACAACGCAATAATCTCACCGAGCGCCGAGAGAGATGAGACACGGCGGATTTCGTCTGACGGATTGTCGCGACTAATTTCGAAATTAATTAACGCGGCGTAATTAACGGGCGATTTAACGCTGAATATTTTTCGCCAAGGAGATATCTCTTTTGTGTGTGCGTGTGCGTGTGTGTGTGTGTGTGTGTGCGCGCGCATATATGTCCGTGGGAAGGATAAAGTTACCCGCTGCACGCGCATCGCGTACGCACATTTACATGCGGACCTTTAACACCGCCGCCGAACGTGCGTGCGTGCCGCGTACGCGCACAGTCGCAGTGCGTAAGAGCGCGCGATGCTTATGAATGGAGTTGTAGTGGTGGGCAGAGTACACGTATATATACGTGCGTAAAGTTATATCGATGACTCACTCCCCGCCGCGACTCTCGTTACACTCGCGCGCAATTTGCAGGCGCTTTCTCGGGATCGTTGAACTCCTTGCGCCTCCTTGTCTTTCTTTCTCTCTCTCTCTCTCTCTCTCTCTCTCTTTCTCTCTCGTTCCCTTCCCACTCCTCGGACGATCGTCGAGTGCGATTAGATTAACGTTGTCGAATTAACGCGATCGATGCGCCGCGCCGCAGCGAGCTCCGCGAGTCTGCCGATCGCCGGCGCAGATCGAATCTGAGGGGGGGGAGGGGGAGGGAGGCCTCCGGCGGGTTTTCTATTGAAAGACGTATTTTCACAACTTGGTCGCGCGTGTGTGACGAAGACGATCGATGCGAGACGTTTCGAATGCAGGCTCTGATTATCCGGGATTACAAGCAGCGCGCATCGGCCATCGCGCATTTCGACGCAGGTCCCAAAATACGCAGCCGTGGTTTTTCATTTTCGTCATGTTAATTGATGGCGCGCGTCCGTGCGTGGTCGAGCCGCGCTGTGACGTGCGAAATACGTACCGCCGCCGCCGCCATCGCCATCGCCATCGATGGTCGTCGTGATAATCAATGGTTGTGGTCGATGGCGCATCATCCTATACTGTCTATATCAACAACGGCAAAATGGCCATTCCCCGCTCTCGCTCGTCGCGGCGATTCGCGCGCTGTAACAAAGCGCAGCGCTCGGCGAAGCGCTCGATAGCCGAAGATAATTATTGCTCCATTCTTACGCTCGCGGACACGCAGACACGCGCGGGGGCTCACCGCGCGTAATGGCGTTCCGCTTGATGGGCATCGACGAGGCGCGTAAAAGGCATGTTCTTAATTACGGAGCGTCCTGATGGTACAATTGCGTAATGTCTTTTCTCCCCCCCCCTCTCTCTCTCCCTTCCTATCGCTGCTTTTCCTTTTGTCCCTTCGCTCGCGCCGCGCCGAGACGCGTTCGCCGGTCGATCGAAAACGAAGAGGGAGGAAAGAACGGAGAGAAGAGGAGGAGGAGGAGGAGGAGGAGGAAGAAGAGGGATATTTTCGCATCACGCGCCGGCAACGATGAGCCGCTCTCGTGCGACTTCTAATTTCTCCACTTTATAATTCAGTTTTTCGCGAGACAAAAGCGCGCGCGGCGGAAGATTAATATGTTGACGCGTTGCCTCGCCTCGCCTCTCGCGGTATTGCCAATAAAAGTTATTGTTACTGCGAACGATGCTGCTAATTTAAATTTTCGCGTGTGCGCGATTGACGTTCGGCTGACGAGCGTCACGTTATTCATGAATTATGGATACAATTGAAGCGCGGAGCGCGCTTGATATCGCCGGAACGCGGCGCGCATCGCTTCGGCTTTCCCGCGTTCACATGGGGGGGGGGGGCAAGAGCGGAGAAGGGGAGGGGAGCGTTTCTACACTCGATTGTGCTAGGTCGAGGCTCTTGGCCGTTATCAACGTCGGCAGATAAGAACCTCGCTGGGTAATTAATGAATTAATGTCGCGGCTGATGAAATCAGCCGACGTCGGACGAGCCATTGAGTCGCCGTCGTCGTCGTCGTCGTCGTCGCGTCGACGAGTCTTTGGTTGCTTGGCGTTGGCGGGAGGGGAAAAGTTATGCGCGCGAAAATAAAGAGGCGGGAAAAAGCAGAGGTCGTGCCGGAGCGCGCGATATAATTAATTGAACAACAAATTATCGATTATTCGCGGATGTATTCTCTCTCTCTCTCTCTCTCTCTCTCAAGAGAGAGAGAGAGAGAGAGAGGGAGGGAGAGTGCGCAAAGTTCGAGCCGCGCGAGCGATACGCGATAGCGGCGCGATCTCCTGCGTCGCTAACGACACCGTTAATTACCGAAAGTTCGCGTCATCGTGGCTGCGGCGGATTATCGCCGAGAGAAGAGACGTAGTTTTCTCGCGTAACTCCGCCATTTATCGCGACGATCATAATATCCCACGACCGTCGGTCTAACGATCGGATCGGCGTCGTTTCGCCAGCCATTTCCTCCGCAACTGTGCGTGCGTGCGTGTGTATGTGTGTGCGTGTCTCGTGTTCTCTCGTGTGCAACGAGAGAGGGGGGCGGGGTCTCGGCGAGGAAATGAGCGCGAGTCGAAACGAGGCTCGCGAAATTCCGCGAGATACTTCTCGCTCGAGTTTCTGAAGATTAGAATAGCACCCGTCTCTCTTCTTGTCTCTTTTGGTCTCTCTCTCTCTCTCTCTCTCTCTCTCTCTCTCTCTCTCTCCCACTCTCACGTAATAATGTTACGCGAGGTTGCGCATCGCCTTGCACCGTCTTCGGTTCCCCCAGCAGTAATTCGGTTTATGGACTAACATTCGGATTATAGCTAGAAAGCGGTTACCCGATTAGAAATTTTAATCAGGTTCACCTAACATTGATAAGGACCTAATAGGGTGAATGAAAGGTAATCCTAAGTAAGTCAGTCCTTATAATGTCCTAACGACAAATGAGTAAGGAAGATCTTTATAAGGTTATAATGATTGGGTCCACTTTAGGATCTTAAGGTACCAACCTAGTGTATGATATAATATAGTACAGTTGATCAGGATCTTATTCATTGTACCTAATATGATTTTCATTATCAAGTTTTAACAAAACAATTTTTAGGTGTAATTTCCAAATATAAAGATGTTTGTATTGAGAAAACACTTCAGATCACTTGAATATATTTGTAAAATGCTATAGAAACTATCCTTTTCTTAACAGTCGATAAATAAAATTGTTGTAAAATTAACGTGACATGCAACTTTTCTCTTTAACGCTACTTTATGTCTTGTTATCTTGTGATACTTTATGGTCTTATGATATTCATTTTATGTTTCTTATCCGAAACATTTTACAAGTACGTTCAAGTGAACTAAAATATTATTTCATGCAAATAAATATCTTTTTATTTGGAAATGACACGAAAGAACTTTCAGCGTGTCATTTCTTATTTCTAATGTCATCATCCAATATAACCGTGGCGAGTAATCAGGAGCCATAATTTGAAAAAAGAAAAAACGTAATAAGGATTCCATAAGGTAACTCAATAAGAACCTGACTATGAATCCTTACTAAGGTCCTGATATCCACGCTGCGTTACTAGACTTACTAGGACCCGATAGTATTACCTTATTGGGATCTGATGTCCAAATGAGGTTAACCTGATCAGAACTATGGGATAAATTTCTAGTCCGGATAGATCTCAGCACAGAAACCCATTTTCCTCGATAGGCCTGCGTCGGGAACGACGTCGTCGCGTCCCTGCCAATTTCTTAATCGCACGCTCTGAACAAACAACTCGCCCCATTATATCCCTGTGCTGCATATCTCCCGTCGAAACAGACAGACAGAGAGAGAGAGAGAGAGAGAGAGAGAGCGGGGCGGAGCAGCTGTGCGCGTCAGTCGGGGACTTTCCGTGCTGAAAAATCGGAAAGCTCCAATCGTCGAACAAACGCGCCGGCGATGAACGCAATAACGAGCCACTCGTCGGCGGCGTGTTATCGTAACAATGATTGCCCCATAAAGAAGGAAAAGCGGCCGCGTTATGCTAAAACGATAGATACCCGCGGCGGAGTCGCTATCCACGTGTTGTCGGTAGTTTCGCAAGTGGCTCGTAAAACTTTTAAATCCCGACGTTTAAAGGGATATATACAAGCGCGTACTACTGTGCCGTACATCGCCTTTCTCTGTCTCTCTCTCTGTCTCTCTCTCTCTCTCTCTCTCTCTCTCTCTCTCTCTCTCTCTCTCTCTCTCTCTCTCTCTTTCTCTCTCTGAACGCACGCTCGCGCGCGCGCGTACGCGTTACGTACACGCGGCATCTCGTGTATGAAGCGTTTCGATCAGAGAGATATACACCGTTCGCGCTCGTCTGTCATATCGAGCACAATCTCCAGGCCGCCATCGTTACGCTCATGGACCGGCGCGGCGCAGCGCGGCGATGCGTCGCTGTAGCGTAGACGCGGTCGAATAGCGGCGACTTTGAAACGCGGCGACGCAACGCTAACATTGACTCGGCATTCATGCATTAGCGTGCGCCAGTGCAAACGCTCCGGCTACATTCATGTGTTTCCTTTCCCGCGGCGGACGCGATCGATTGCAAATATTACTTTGGTCAATTTCAGCCGGCAGTCTATTTACTTGTTTGTGGTATCACTTTGCTGCATCGATAGGGGAAAGTCGGCTGGGGTAGGGTGCGCAAGGTTGCACAGGAGAAACAGGGAGAGAAAGGACGTATACACAAAAAGGAGAGAGAGGGGGAGAGAGAGAGAGAGAGAGAGAGAGAGAATGCCGATGCGGACGGTGATATACGCTCGGCCGCGATGCGCCTTCGTGTATCGCACGCGCATGCGTGGCCCGGCAGGAATACCAGATTCAGCCACTTATCTCCCTCGACGTACCTTTCGACCAGTTAACCGTTACGATACGTATGACGGTGATGAATGATTCGGAATTAGTCTCAATTTCGGAGCGCTGCGAGTTACACGATGGCTTACGCAAGTATACGAGTGTGTTTCATTGATACTTTATTACCGCCGCGATAACGCGCGCGCGCGCTCCACATAAAAGCAGGGAGAAACAATTTGAGCGCCGGCTCGCGTAGCGACGTGTCTAACCTAACCTAACCTAACCTAACCTCTAACCTGATCTATCGTTGAAACGAACGACGCACCGGACACGTACCTTTCCGACTCGCCTGTACTCGTTGTTTCTCATTGTTTCTCCCTCAATTGATCCGGTACCGGTGCACGCGCGCGCGATTTCCGATGTCAGGTTTCGCGATGCGCGATCGTTCTCGATCGGAGCGCCCCACTCGCTGCAATCACAAAGTTATACGGTACGCTGTTACGGGGCACGCCTGTGTCGTCTCTCATCTTCCTGGGATTTCTTCCGACGGAACTCACGTTCGATTAAGAGAATCTCAGTCTGCTTATTCCCTCGGCGATCCGCCCATTCAGCGTGAGCAACGTCATCCGGAACTGTGCTGCGCGCACTCGCGACGCGGCGCGGCGCTATCGCGCCAAATAAGATTACGAGCGCTCGAATCCGTTACGCCACACTTCGCCGCGCGAGCGAGCGAGAGAGAATACAATTTCGGAAACGAGCGTGCGGCTCGCTCCATTCCGTTGTCGCCGAGTTTAATCGGAATACTCGAGTATGCACAAGTGCATGCGAATGCCGAGAGAGAGAGGGGGGGGGAGGGGGGAGCGACAAACGAGCTCGGCGCGCTCGAGATACTCGTTAATAGCCGCGTGTTCGCATCTTAATAAACCGATCGGCCGGCCGTTGATGTAAGAACAAGCCAGCGCGCAACCGCTCGACTCCGCTATTAATGACGCAATGTATTTCTGTGTTTCAGGTGCGATGGAGTCTCGTGGAGCCGGCTTCTACTATGAGTTGAGGCTTCGTAATTAATCGTGAGTACACGAGAGTGGTCCCTAGCTTCTCCAATACACACGTGCGTGCGTGCGTGCGTGCGTGCGTACGCGAGAGTAATGGCGAACGAGCGCAGCGCGCGAGATCGTTAAGCGATGCGCATGTACGTCGCGGTGAGATCGTGTACATATGTAATCCCCCGCTAAATTGCAAATTTAATACCGTGAATTTTATCGCGGACGTGCGGTCGAGCGCGCGCTCGCGCACAATTGCGCTTCCTTTATTTCGTGCGCTCTCGGCATTCGATCGCGTTAATCGCGTTCGCGCTCTCGTTCTCGCAGCTTATTAATAACGCGTTGCTACTTTCACCCCTCTCTTTCTCTCTCTCTCTCTCTCTCTCTCTCTCTCTCTCTCTCTCTCTCTCTCTCTCTCTCTCTCTCTCTCTCTGTCTTTCCGTCGTAGAAAATGGAGCGGCCGCAGGCGGTTTTCGCAAGCGGCGCTACATATCCGATCGCTGATCTCTCTCTCTCTCTCTCTCTCTCTCTCTCTCTCTCACGCGCGATCTGCGCGCTGATAGGTCGGCGAGTGCGTCGAGATTTAGCGTCGCACTTATTATTTCACTTATCGGCTTTTCTATTTTTACGACGGCGCGCGTCGCTCGTTTGTTTACGCCGTGTCGCCGTTCGACTCGCAAGCGTCTCGCAAAATAACGCTCCTTTCGATAATAACTCTCCTGCGTGCCTGTGTTGTGTAGCGTTGTATGAAACGAATCGGACGCGTACGCTTGCGTCCTGCGGGAGGGAGAAAGGGAGATTCGACTCCGTCTTCATTAAGTCCTGTCAACTTGAACCGTCGACGACACGCGGATCCTCTCGCTCTCCTCTTTTTCTTTATTTGCTAGTCGCGCGCGCGCGTGCGCGTGAATTCCGAAGCGGCGTGAATTATTTCGCACGACGCACATCGTTCTCGTTATCGGCGCAGGCGCGGGAATACTCCGAAGGGATCTCTCGTAGAATCCCGAGTGTTTCGCCCGGAGGATACTTCCGCCCGCGTTCTACCACGGGGAGAGAGGGGCAAGGGATGGGCGAGCCGGGCAGCGTCACGTTTATTGCGAAATAAAGAATCGCTTAAGCGCTCAATATCACTTAATTTCGCAATCACTTCGAATCCGACACGCTGCGCGGAAAACAGGGGCGGCAGCAGCGGCGGTTTTTACCGTAGGCGTCGACATCCTCGAGAGAGATTACGCCGCTCGCCCGGCACATTTCTTCGTATCGATCGGCCCGCGAATACTCCCACATAATTCGCTTATTACAGCTTCCGCGTATCTCCGCGTTTTCCCCACGGCATTCCCGACTTCGTGGAAAAAAAAGTGCGCGCGCCCGGAAGAGAGAGAGAGAGAGAGAGAGAGAGAGAGAGAGAGAGAGAGAGAGAGAGAGAGAGAGAGAGAGAGAGAGAGAGGAGAAGCCTACACACACACACACACACACACACACAAACATAGTTCGTGTCCGCCGTCCGTTCGTCTGTCTGTCTATCCGTCCGCGCGCCAGTTCGCTCCTGTACGCGAACGGCGTTTTCTCGTTTCTCGTGCGCGCGCGAATACCGCCGCTATAATTGCAGCCGATGCGACGTATGTACGTGGCATGACGCCCGGTCGCCCCGTTGCGTACGTGCGCTCGTGTGTACGTATGCGAATGTGCACGTGTTCCCCGGCATCCGTGCGCGCGCGCTCATATGTAGGTGCGCGCACGTGTGTGCGTTGGCGCGCGCGTGGGGAAGTCCCCGTTAACGGCGTTGTAACGTTCATGCAACCGTCGTATTCGCGTTGGCTGGAGAAAGAGAGATAGATATAGAATATATATATATATTCTATATATATATGTATAGGAAGTGAAAGAGGGAGAGAGAGGAGGAGAGAAGAGAGCGAGGGGGAGGGAATGGCGACAGGAGGGGAGAGAGAGAGGGGGGAGGGGAATGGCGACAGTGAGGGGGAGAGAGAGAGAGAGAGAGAGAGAGAGAGAGAGAGAGAACGACACCGAGTAGTCGAGGGATGGTTTTGCTCTGCTGGCTCTGTATTGATTGCTGTGCTGCTCCTCCACCTCTACCACCTCTCTTGCGACGATCTCTCTCTCCATCTCGCTCTAGTGCTCCCTCTTTCTCCGGCTCGGGCGCTCCTGTACCCCGATCCCGTCCGCACACCAACGCGCGCGCGGCCCCGTAATGTCGGCTCGCTCTGCGAAACCATCAAGATCCGAGGTCCTCGTTGCGCTACGCCACGCTACAGCACAGCACAGCACACCACACCACACCACGCCATGCCGTGCCGTGCCACGCCGCACCGCCGCCGCCGCGCGTATCTTCCCTCGAAACGCCCCGGCGAGAAGAGTCCGCCTGTAATTGACGCAGATAGGAGAGTACCATCTGCTCTGCGGCACGAACGAAGCGCGACGGGTCGGGTCGGGACGGGCGGCGACGGGGGACGGGGAATGCGCGTAATGCCGTCCTCGGCGACGTGTTCCATGTAAGGATTCATTGAATGGGAAACGAAGCTCGACCGCGAGCGAGCGAGCGAATGAGCCGTTCTTCGTGACGTCGTCGGACGACGACGACGACGACGACGACGACGACGACGAAGCGGAGGAGGAGGAGGACACGACACTTCGCGTTCTGCGTTCTCGAATCCCGTCGTGTCGCGTGTCGGTCTCGGCCAACCCAGCCGAGCGCGTCGGGTTGTACCTTGTCTTGGGCTTTTCGTACGTTCCACCGCGTATTCGTATTCGTCCCGTAAGAACGCTCACCGATCGCACGACACTTTCCGGGATTCACGCGTACGTTCGCTCGCACAATGAAACCTGTACGTCTGCTCGGTGCGGGTACTCTGCCGGATAAGTGGCTCCGCGCAAGATGCCGGGCGGGGGGGGGGGTTGAATACTAATAATACTTTGGAAACTCGATTAGATCCAAGCACCATATAATCCGGTTAATGACGGTATAATTCAGCTACAGGTGTGCTTGCACGGGGTTTCTTCTTTATCGAGTTACCTCGCCGTCGAAGTTGCGCTAAATCTGATTTCGTCGTGTCCGTGAAATTCGCTGCTATCTCACGTGTTACGGTAATCTTAGCGTCGATTGTCACCCATCACAGCCGCTCGGATCCGTACGTTCGCGAGGTGGTGATACACGTTAAGCCGCAATTTACGCGCGTCTCTCCCTCTCTCCTTCTCCCTTCCTCCTTGCCCCCACCCCCTCCCCCTTCCTTTCTCTTTCCCTTCCCTTTTACGCTCGCGTCTTTCGTATCGTCCTCGGTATATATCGAAACGAAATTTCAGCTGGCCAAATATTATGCATTCGCATATATCCGGTTTCATTACGGTAATTAACGGAGATTGCGATAGTCTCGCTGCAAATTGGCGTTCTATTTAAATTCGCTAATTACTGTTGCGGCACGACGACGACGAGAGAGAGAGAGAGGGAGGGAGGGAGAGAGAGAGAGAGAGAGAGAGAGAGAGAGAGAGAGAGAGAGAGAGAGAACGCGTACTATCGCGCCGCCGCGATGAAAACGATCGTGTTACGAGGCGCGCATGTGTGCTTTTCTTTCGAACGCGAGGGATCGGGTATAATTAACGCATATGGAAGCGCTATCTGATGCGGCACAGTGACATCGATGCGTCGAAGCTCGCGAGTGCCGCGCGTAATTACGCCTCGTTGTCGCTGTGCGCGCACGTGCGCGCTCTAAGGATGTCGAGTCGAGTTTACCCGGGGAATTGCCCCGACTTTCCTTCACGGCCAAAAAAAGGTCACCGTCATCGTCGTCGACAATCGCAAACAATAACGTCAGCTTTCAGTTTTGAGCCGGGCAGGAGGGGGGGAGGGATGTCACGCCAAATCGGAACGGACTGAGTCGATTAAGCGAGAGTCATTTCGGGAGGGGGCAAGGGGCGGAAGACTCCATTTGCGCTTCGAAATTGGAATAACAAGCGTCATTCTGTCCCTTGGAAGGACAAAGAGGGAAATAGACGGACGCAAATGTCACTCGTTCAGACAGAAGAACTCGCTAGGTCTCCTCTGTCGTCGCGAGCTCGTCGCAGAAATACACCCTCGCGATATTTTAATTCCGGGCCGCAAATATCGTTCGGCCGACATATGACAGACGACGACGTACTTAATATGCAAGTATACGTGCCGCGCGCTCGAATAAGGAATTATAGCGTGCGCGGGGGAAGAGAAAGAGTGGGAGAAGGTAGGGCGAGAAAAATGGTATAAAATATACATCGTTTTATAAATAATTTCACTGCCGCCGCATTCTCCTGGATCTTTCGGCATACATACCTGAGCGAGTGCTGGGGGGAATACGAGGTATAGCTTGTCGCGCATTTCAATCTCTTTTTAACGATAATACGGAATAACAACAGAACGCATTCGTATCAATCATTATCGAGCATCTTTCTTTCATTTCGATTCCGCGAAAAAAATTAGAGTCTCGGGGCAATGCTCTCTATTTATTTCTCTACTTCCCCCCCTCTCCTCCCTTTCTCGCCCTTCCTCCCTCTCTCTCTCTCTCTCTCTCTCTCTCTCTCTCTCTCTCTCTCTCTCTATCCGAGAATCATCATCCGATTTGTTTGCTATTTAAACATAAACCGACGCTCACGACGCGACGATGCACATCCTCGGGATTAATATAGACGAGATATCCGGCGGGGAAGCGCGAGCGAGCGAGCGAGCGCAGGAATAAACGCGATAAATCGAAATGGAGCGCATCTCTCGAACAAACGGCGTGCGTTTTCTTTCGCGTCGCGGGGCCGCCGCGTCTCTGCAGCACCAGCACTACCACCGACACCAACACCGCCAAGCACCAGCAGCGGCAGCGGCAGCGGGCAGCACGAGCCCGACCTGGCACCGCCGACTTTTTCCCGGCCGAAGGAAAGGAGCGACGTAATACCGGTCGAGAAATCGATGGTCGACCGTGTCTCTCTTCTTCCTTTTGCTCTCTCTCTCTCTCTCTCTCTCTCTCTCTCGCTTCGCCGCCCGCCCCCGCCGTTCCCTTGCGCTCGAGGCGGCCGACCCTCGCGCCCTTCTCTCGGCCCCGTTCCTCGTCCTGCCGCTTCCTCCGCCAATTTACGAGCATCTCCAAGTGCGCGCTCGCCTAGCTGAGGAGAAACCGGGCGGCGGCGTCGCTGACTCGCCCGGATATCCCGGACGCCACGCTCGCGACGATGACGACGACGACGACCAGTCGGGAATAGGACTCCTCGCGTCCGACATTACACACCTCGATATTACGCAAGCGTATCGACATTCTCTCCTCGACACGTATCCCTTTTAGAATCGTCGTAATCCCAGCCCGATAGCAGTTAGGCATCGATCAGGTAACCGCCGGTGGTAGGAATTATCCGTGGCTCATTCGCGCGAAGGACAAACATTTCTTCCCTCGACGGCGCGATATACATCCTCACATCCGCGCGATATCCTTTGTGTCGAAAGCGCGAGAGGCTTTCCGGGTATTCCGAAGCGCCCCTAGTTAAGAGTTGTTCGCGATTCACATAGTAAGGAAACTATCACGGAGAGACAGAGAGAGAGAGAGAGAGAGAGAGAGAGAGAGAGAGAGAGAGAGAGAGAGAGGATCAGAGCCAGTCGCCGCTGCCGCGGCGATAATTGCGCGCTCGGCCGGCGTTATTCGGCTCGCCCGGGAGACACGCGTCTAATTATACGCTCGTCGGATGGAGATGATAATTTCGACCGCGGTTTCTGATACCTCAGAATCCCCGCGTGCTTCACGCGCGCCGTCGCGAACTGTGAAAGAGCGGGGCTGCGTCGTGGTCGTCGGGATCGTAGAACGGATATTAGAGCAGACCGAGTGCGCAACTCGCAGTCGGTCATTTTTCCTCAATTAGTATTGTACCGAGATAAATGTCCAAGGGAGGTACAGAGAGAGAGAGAGAGAGAGAGAGAGAGAAGGAGAAAGAGAGAGAGAGAGAGAGAGAGAGAGAGAGAGAGAGAGAGAGAGAGAGAGAGAGAGAGAGAGAGAGAGAGAGAGAGAGAGAGAGAGAGAAATACTCGCTGGGCGATAGTTTTCACTCGTTTCGTCAGGGGTCCGCTGTTCTTTATCGGCAGGCAAAGTAGCAGGGTGCGATAGCGGGAGATATTGAAAGGACGTTTCTCCGTCATAGAGTCAGTCGGAGAATAATTTCCGCCGGTAGACGGCTCCTACGCGCGGCTTCTTTTGTCAATTAGAAGCGAAAGGCTTCGCGCGCGACATCGTCATTCACCAGGCTGAAAGCGCAGTAAAAGCCATTGCGCGCGCGAGAGAGAGAGAGAGAGAGAGAGAGAGAGAGAGAGAGAGAGAGAGAGAGAGAGAGAGAGAGAGAGAGAGAGAGAAAGTATGTGTGTGTGCGTGTGTGCGCGTTCCTTTTCTCGCCCCCCCCCCCCTCGCCCCGCGCCTTAGCTGTGTTCTGGTAAAATAATCGCGGACACTCCGTGAACATTGCTCTGTTGCGCCGTCGCGATAATTGTTCGCTGCAACGCGAATCTCGCGGCCGCGCGCTCGAGATGATCAATAAGTATCGAGTCCGTCGCGAGACGACAGTTGCTCGATCGAATCGAAGAGACACTATCGCGTTTCTCTCAGCGGTGACGAGACGAGAGAGAGAGAGAGAGAGAGAGAGAGAGAGAGAGAGAGAGAGAGAGAGAGAGAGAGAGAGAGAGAGAAGTGGGGGAGGAGAAAAAGAGAGACCGGGAGATCGCGCCATTCCGAGTATACCGTCGGATGTTATACGTCGAGTGAATACTGAATCCATTAATCAGTTCTCAAGGTGTTGACCGTTCGCATGTCTTAGCGTATATTTAAAAGTGGATGAAGAGCGTCTCTTGCACGCGCGAGCGAGCGCAATATAATCCTCTTAGAGGGCTTGTACTTAAAAACGCGAAGCCGCGAAGAAAGAAGCGCGGGGAACGGGCAAACGTGCGGCTTAGAAATCTCGCGGAAACGTTCAAATCGGATTATCCCGCTTTCTCTCTAGCCCTCTCTTTTCTCCGCTCTTTACCGCGCGATATTGCTCAATATTAAATATTTGTATTATCGCTTTTTACCGGCCATTAGTCAAACCAAACTGGCGCGTAGGATTGTCGCTTATCGTCGCGCTCGTCACGCGAAATCGACCGGACCGCGCGAACATAAAAATCCCGCCGTTCCCAGCGAACTCTTCAGCGAAACTCCACGAACATCCCGTTGCACGGGCGGAGTCCCTCTCGTAAATTTCGACGGGGCGCAAAGTACGTTTTGAGCGTTTTCAGCCTTTCCTATTCGTTTCGCGCTCGCTCCAGCGGCCGACGCGAAAATTCTATTTCCGAGCGAGCCGCGACATCGATTCGTCGGGCGCGAGCGCGCGCGCGCGGATTCTTCCGTCCGAGGACGGCGCCGAGGAGGGTAGAGCCGGCGGCTCTACGGCGGCGCACGCAGCTGGCAGTAGGAACTAGGCTTTAGGAACTAACGAGTTAATAACGGTAAATGCCGTTTCAGCGCGAATTCCACTCGGTAGCGGATAGTAACGCGAGAATCCGCTTGTCGCCGGCGATACACTTGCGCGCACGCGCTCTCTTTTCAAAGAGAGCGAGAGAACGGGCAGGAGGGAGGGAGAGATGCGTTAAAACGCGTAATTCAACACCCTTGACGCGTTGTGTGTGAGAGCGCGCGTTGTCGCGGCTAAAATACGCACGTTGTCAAACAAAACGCCGAAAGGCAAGGTTCGATGAAAAATCACCTCGCTCGCGAATTAATTAACGCGATCGCGCGGCGATAATTTTGTCCGTGTCCGACGCGCGCGCGCAATCATACGCTCTCTCGCGTGTGCGGCTATGATAACTATGCTGGTTGTGCGATAATAGCGGCGCCGCACTGCCGCTGGTGCCGCGTCTAGCCTAGTATCAGCCTAACCTAACCTAACCTAACCTAACCCAACCCAACCCAACCTAACCTAACAGAACATTGTAACGATGTATATTTATACAACAGCTGGCGGCAAGGGAGGGGAGTGCGCCAGTCAGCTGATTGAAGCGCTGGAGGGGAAACGGTGGAGGGGAGAACGACCTTTATTTAAAGCGCCGGAGAGAAGCCTTTCTTCGACTGGTAAACAGTCGTCGAATGCAAATGCGAGCGGGCTGCGCTCCTCGTATGCGTCGCACGCGTGCGTGCGTACGTACGTGTTTTTGTGTGCGCGCGTACACACGCACGTGTACGCGTTCTCACGCACATGTGCGTGCGTGCGGGCGTGCCTGTCTATTCTAGAGATTAATAAACAGCATTTCCTACAAGAGTCGCCGGTGTCTGCGATCGCGCGACGCGCTTAATTGTCGTAATTAGGTGAAAGAGCGGTTGGCCTCTCCCGGCGGCGGCGACAATGCCGCTTCGCGTCGCGGATCGTTGCGCAAAGAAAACGAGAGAAACGAGTCCCGGCTACTTCGAGGGCCACTCTCGTTAACGCGAACGTGCGAGGAAGCGTTTAATTGTTCCTTGCGATTTATACGAGAGAGGGAGAGAGAGAGAGAGAGAGGAACATCACCAGCGAAATTTCATCCGCCCACTTCGCGCAGAATTGAGTGTATTTGCGTTCGGTCACCCTCTCTCATTCTCGCCTCCCTACCCCCTCCTCCCTCACCCCGTAGTCGGTCGATAAAGCACCCGGCGGTCTTCCTCTTTTTCCTTTTCTACCCGCCTTCTTCGTCGTCGTCGTCGTCTTCGTCTTCTTCTTCTTCTTCTTCTTTTTCTTTTCTCTTCTCTTCTCTCTTCTCTCCCTCCCGAGTGATAATCCCCGCGTCGTCGGGGCAGCACCTCAGCGGGAGGAAAAATTACGCCGGCCGCGTGCGCCCTCGGCACCGAAAATCTCGAGGAGGAAGCGCCGCGCCGGAACGGCGCGGCTCCGTCGTAAATATCGCGCCGCGGCGATTCCTCGCTAAACCTGTTCTACCTACCTCCTTCTCCCTCCTCTCTCCTCTCTCCTCTCCTCTCTCCTCTCTCTCTCTCTTCTCGTCCCGTCTCACCGCCGCGTTTTTCGACTCGCGGTGCAGATAAAGAACGGCGGCGAAGAGAAAGAGGGAAAGAGAGGGGGGCAGCGAGAGAGAGAGAGAGAGAGAGGCCTTGGCTGGCGGCGCGGCGTTGCGCTCCGTGAGAGTTAACCTCTGTAACGAAACCATGGGCGATGTGCGTTTTCAGGGGACTGGCATGGAGAAGGAGAACTCCGCATCGGGCGGAGGCGGCGGGGGCGGCGGGGGTGGCGGAGCTGAAGCAGCGGCCGCGGCGACTCCGGGCGCCACCTCCACCTCCGAGAAACTCCAGGCGGACCAGGCCAATCCGTTGCTCGATCCAACTGCGCTCTTCGGCGGTAAGTCATTTTCGCTCCTTTCGTTTCTCCTCCCGTTCATTTTTTTTCTTTTTTCCCTCGTTTTTCCCCCTTTTTACTCCTCCTCCCTCGCCACCCCTCCGTCGCACTCGCGCGCGACGCGTCGCGATAAGGCGACGTCGTTATGCGAAAACAGTGCGACGGAGAAAAAGAGAGACAGAGAAAGAGAGAAGAAGGAGGAGGAGGATAAGTCAGATATAAGATAAGTCAGAGAAAGGATTCCGATAATAGGAATTCGCGCTTTTCCGAGTCCTCTAATGCTCGCCCTTTCTTTTCTCTCGCTCTCTCTCTCTCTCTCTCTCTTTTTCATTATCACTCGCGCTTTATCTATCCGTCGACAAAATTAGCCGTATTCCTCGTCGGTGTCGGCGTCGCCTCCCCACGGCGGTGCGATGCGATCATCACCGAAAGGACGACGGGGAGGACGATTATCTCGCGGCTAACTTTGTCTGACAGTTAATTATAAGGCGGCGAAATAGGCGAAAACACACAGCAGCGTGGAAGCGTATCGCGCGGGGCCGGTTCTGCGAAACAGTTCCAGTTCAAGAGCGAGCCGAGAGTACAATACGTTCGAGATGCAACAAATAAGCGGCGTATTCGATCACCGCGCCGACGCATAACGCAACACAATAGCGTTAGCCGTTCGTTAACTAACGATTTCGTTTGTACCTCGACAACGGTCTCTCGCCTCCTCTCCTCCGCGTCGTAGATGATTCCGTTGCCGTCGACAACTCTCCGCCGGATTTTTTCTCCCCCTCCCCCCGTTGCGCTCCATCAGCCCCCTTTTTTTATTCATCTGGCCGCTGACGCGAGCGCGAGCGAACGAACGAACGAACGAACGCGACCAGAAACACAGCGGCTTTATTTGATCCGCGCGATCATGCGCGATATTGTTTAGACGAAACAGGCAAATATTTTCCGTACACCGGCAGCGGCGCGGCGATTCGCGCGCCGTGCGCGTGCGCGTGCGCTCCGTGTTTTGCGCTCGGGGTATGCGCAAGTTCGGGCGACACAATATTTGCCGGGGTGAGAGTTATGATGCTTGTTCACGAGGAAACTTGCCGCCCCGGCTACTCCGATTTCGGTCGTCGAGGCACGTTTCCTCGGATTCGATCGCCGACGGCTTCGGATGAGACCAGGTCGCGGGTGCACGCAAGCAAGTTGAGTACAAACCGGGGAGAATTCGACGCGGCGGGAGAAACCTTGGAAAAGTGCGGAAAATCTCGCTAACGGTCACCGCGTCCGTCATCCGGCTCCATCGTCCTCGTATCACCTACACGTCACGTGATGCTGGGACCGGGAATAATCGGAGGCGTATCGATTGAGTCTTAAAGTGTGCCGCGACATTCTTCCTTGCTTGCGACGTCACGGTTCTTCCCTGCCAAAAGGGGCTCGTCGAGAACTCACGCGCTTCAACGTCGACGCGTAGCCCGCCCCCTTCTCCGCCCTCCACTCTATTGTCTACGCTACATGCGATTATCGCTAATTCTTCATTATTGATCATTCTAAATAATTAAAAAGTTTAGAATTATATATATGTTCTAAAGTTTTAAATTATTGTATATATATTTACTTATATATTTAAATTATTATATATAATTATATATATATATATATATATATATTCTAAATTTTATATATTTTTATAACTTTAGTATAATTTTATATGAATGCTCTTTGATTTAAAATCAGTATAAAAGCAGTATAAAAGGACTATTCAGAACCTATGCACAGGTCGTATCGCGGTGTCATAAATCAAACGAACATGAAAAGTAACAAGTAACACAAGAGTTTACGAGACCGATTGTTTCATCGGTGAATCTCGCCCGCATTCTACCGCTACGACGATGAGAGAGCTTTTGAGAGGAGAGACCACCGTCTCCTGGACTCGCCCGGCGAATAAATCTCCCGCGATTGACAGCGGCATCGCGCGCCGATGAGATACTTCTCGCGAAGGGAGAGAGACTCGCGCTCTCTCCCACGTACCGCGTCGGTACAAGTGCGCTCGTTGCACTCGCTGGCGATTTACATGGTCACTCGAAAGCCGGCCGCGGTACAAAGTGGGCCCAATACGCTGGCGCGCGTCAACGCGATATATCAGCGCTGCTTTAACGAGCGGAGGGCCTTTCCCCTCTTCCCTCTCTGCGTGTTTCGCTCTCTCTCTCTCTCTCCCCCCTCCCTCTCTCTCTCTCTCTCTCTCTTTCTCTCTCTCCCTACCTCCCGCCCGCTCTGTCCTTCCCTTCCTCCCACCCTTCCTCTTTTGCTTTGTCCCGAAATCAATTAGTCCCGCGCGCACATCGCTCCCAGCCTTTCTCTCCTTCCAAGGTTATCAAGGCTCCTTCCGTCGAGAGCTCGCTCGCTCGCTCGCTCGTTCGCGCTCGTGCGACTCTCTCGACCGCTTCCCCGCGACAAAGGAGAAGAGAGAAGTCTCGCGCGCATCGCGCGCTTTTCGACCCGCGACGTCTACTCTAGGAATATCGGCGCCTGCAGCGAGACTTTTCGATACTTGCGCGTTCGTTGACTTTGCTAAAAGTTGCGTTCGAGTGCGGAGAAATGGAATCGATTGATGAGTTGAGAGAGACTCTCTGGCCGATTCTTTGTAGCATGCTTAATTCTTGGTCCTCGATGCGGCACGACTCTCTCTCTCTCTCTCTCTCTCTCTCTCTCTCTCCCCCCCCTCTTTCTCGTTTCTATTGCCGCCGATTGTTAAATTCGAACTTTCGTCTAGCTTCACGACGTCTGATCGCAAAGTGTCGACCATCGCGCGGGTACTAGCGTTATCGCGAGCATTCTCTCGCTCGTCGGCCGTTCAAAGGGTAAAGATCGTCGGGAGAAAAAGCCGGGGGAGGGCGCGTTACATCGCACGATCGTCGGGAATAAATCGCAGTCGTTACGTTCACCAATGTGAGCGGTGCCACTATAATGGCCGACGATAACTGTGATTCTTCTCACAATAGATAATGACGGTACTCGGCGACGTATAGTAGTGAGTCGCGGACAACTATATTATAGAGTCGCTCCCCGAGTAGTATCTACGAAGGGCCGCGCGTTCACGCGTCAGGTTAAATTATCGGTGTACACCGCGGAGACGGGGTTGAGACAACCGGTCGGGTTTCACGCATTCCTCTGTATTTTTCGACTCGTCTCTCGATAATATCCCGCGAGCTCGGTCGAAAGTTCCGCAGCTTTCGTCGTCTCTCGGCTGGGTCGCCGAGGAGAGAGAGAGGGTGCGCTGGTGTGGCAGCTCCTCGAGATCTCCGTCGCTCTCGACGGGACTTCGTTTATTTCGTCGCTTCACCTTCGACCTACCGTCGTCGTCCCTCTTCGTGTTTCCTGAACCGCCACCGAGTCCTATTCCCCCCCCCCTTCCCCCGTCCTCGGCGCATCGTCTTTCTCGCGTGCCTTGCCGAGCGGCATCTTTCGCCCTCTCTTCCCCTCTGCCCCGAGTACCCTGCCCACCGTCGCGCGTTTTCTGTCTTTCTCATCCTCCTTCACCCCTCCTGCCCTCTCGAGGCGGGTTTCCTGTCCATCTCTCTTGCCATCCGTCTCCGTCTTCGCCGGCGACTTCTTTCGCCGACGTGCTCTCGCTCGCACCGCTGCCTGGCGCGCCGCTTTTTCTCCGTTCTCGCTCCGAGTTTAGGTCCGTAGGGCTTTGGGGACGCAAGAACGAACGAACGAACGAGCGAGCGAGCGAACGGACAGACGAACGGACGAACAGACGCAACCAGCGAGGCGCTTCTCTCTCTCTCTCTCTCTCTCTCTCTCTGTCTCTCTCTCTCTTTTTCTCTCTTTTTGTCGTTCTCAGCCGCTCTCCCGGTGGGTCGCCGATTGCTCGCTCGCTCGCACGTTCGCTCGTTCGTTCGTTCGTTCGTTCGTTCGTTCGTTCGCTCGCTCGCTCGGCCGCCCTCTCCGTCTCCCTCGCTCTTCGCCGGTTCTGTATATTTATTGATTGCCACCTCACCTCGCCTACCACGGCAGACCGAGGTCTGCGGCAGTTTCCCCACCCCTCGCGTTCCTCGTTTCCCTCGTCCCAGCCTCATTCTGCAGCAGCATCGCGCTACGAGGAGAGCCTCTGTCCCTCTTTCTCGCTCTCTTTCCACGCTATCACGCTCCATGCGCGCCCCTTCTTCCTCCCCCTCCCTCCTGTCCTGCCTCTCATTCTCTCTTTCTTTTGACCATCCCTCTCTCTCTCTCTCTCTCTCTCTCTCTCTCTCTCTCTCTCTCTCTCTCTCATTCGCTCGTCGACCCACTCTGCGTCCTGCTTCATTCGAAGCTTCGTTCGCTTTCTCTGTCTTTCCCCCTCTGCCCCCTTCTCTCTTTCTCTCTGTCGCTCTTGGCCCTCTCTCGCACGCTGTCCTGCCTCCGTCCTCATCTCACTCTCTCCCTCTGCCTCTCTCTCTCTCTCTCTCTCTCTCTCTCTCTCTCTCTCTCTCTCTCTCTCTCTCTCTCTCTCTCTCTCTCTCTCTTGCCGACTCTCCGCAGCCCCGTGGTGCTTTTACCTCCTACGCTCGATACAAACTCGTTGGACGCGGCGGAGTTTTCGTTTGAAGCTACCATCCGGGGCTCGCGATATATATCCCACACCCATCCGCCGTCGCGCTGCTTCCTCGTCTTGACGTCGACGTCGACGTCGACCTCTCGGCGTCGTTATATCTCGGCAGGCGGGATGACTCGCGGCAGAGCGCGCGCGCGACGAGAGTGCACCCCAGATGAGACGCCGTCATTTAGGCAAAGTAGGGAAACGACGAGGTCTATGCGGGTAAATGATACTTGCCCGTTTCCCTCGTTGCCTGCATTCCCTCTCGCGTCCCGTTATCTCTCCCCCCCCCCCCCTCTTGCCCCCTCTCCTTCTCTTTCCACGGCTTTCCACGGCAGCGCGAGGGTGTTCTCCAGCGTTATCTCCCGAATGCAATTAGTCACGATAAGATGAGATAGATCTATGCGCGCGTTGAGAACTCTCCTCTGCGCGTACGAGTGACGAGGACGAGGACGAGAGAGCGAGAACGATATCGAAGAGACGATCTCTGGCGATTTCTCGGAAATATCCGAGCGGCGAGACGAGCCGACCGTGACGTTGCTTCGTCGAATTTTACGTAAGGTGTGTTTTCACGTTACGTTACGTAAACCGATATTCGCGCGCGGCGGTGCTCGCTCGAGTACCATCGGTCCGTTTGTTTTCGCATCGCCCGGCGAATTTTCGGCGCTTCACTCATCGCGACATCCTTTATCTCGCGCGCCCGCGTCATCGTTAGTCCGCGCCGTACGTGGCAAATAAAACGCCGTCATTCGTAGGAAATAAAAAAAACACGAACAAAAAGAAAGACGAGGAATCGAGCGTGGGGAAAAATTGCCATCTCTCTTCTCTCTCTCTTCTCTCTCTCTCTCTCTCTCTCTCTCTCTCTCTCTCTCTTCAGCACCTCCCGTCCGTTCTTTATATTCCTATTGCGTTCTCCCTCTCTTCGTCTCCCCCTCCCAACTCACCATCTCTCTCTCTCTCTCTCTCTCTCTCTCTCTCTCTCTCTCTCTCTCTCTCCCCCCCTCTCTCTCTCTCTCCCTCTCCCTTCCTCCCTCCCTCCCTCCCTCTCCCTCTCGCCGCGCTCGTTTGCGATTCCATTGCTCTGTGTGACCCTCCGCGACCTGACGGTTTTACCACCCACACCCGGCACGCACACACCGGGCCCGAGCCATGGTTTCCTCTTAAAGCTTGTTTGTTGTCGAGCTCATCGTGCCGCCATGCGCTCCGACGAGGGCTCGATCGAAGACGCGGACGCGGAACGACGCGATTAAGAGAGCGAGCGGCGCGATAAATCCTCGCGAAACATTTCTGCTATTTTCTATTTAGCGACGAGAAATCTCTCTCTTCCTCTCTATCTCTCTCGTCCCGCGCGATTCTCCCGCACGCTCGGGAGCTCGAGTGGTGTTCGATACCTCCTTCCCCCCCCTGCCGCCTCACTTTGTCACAGCGCGCGCATGTTATCGCCGACTGAGGATCGCGCGACCGCGTTAAAGCGCCAGCGTGCTAACGTGGACTCACGTAGGCGATCGATGTGCGAATGCAGAATGAGAGAGAATCGGACGTCCACTTTCAGCGCTAAATGCACCGTGAAGATACGCGCACGGGGCCGCGGAGTTTTAACGGATCGTACTTCAACCGCGTGTTTCAAACACGCGGCTAAATCGTTCATCTGCGTCGCGCGTCGAGCGAGTTGCGACAGCGAGCGAGGGTGGAAAATCCGAGAGCCGGCGAGAGAGAAAGAGAGAGAGAGAGAGAGAGAACAGCGGGGGCGACGCGTTCGCCAGCGGGATTCGGACGGCGGGGGCTGCTGGGGCCATTTATATACACGCGGATTATAAATTCTGTAATTTTTCTCGAAATATCCTTGCTCGGAAACACGGAGAAAAATGCGAATAATTACGGCCGTTATAAGAGTGTTTACATTGCTCGTTTAGATCAAGCGCCTATCTGCATAGATTATGCCCGGGGTAGAGATAATTTACATAGTCTGCGCGTGTGCACGTGTAAATTATTGCTGTTTACGCGCACACGTGGCTGATGCGAGGTGCGTAAATGCGCGTAAATGCGAGTACGTACTTTAACTCGGCACAAACGACGTCTCTGCCGTATAGCGCGCGCGCACGTGCCAGAGGGAGAGAGAGAGGAGAGGAAGAGAGAGAGAGAGAGAGAGGAAGACACGTACGATTGCGTGCATATGTGTACATGCGTGAGTGTGTGTGTATGTGTGTGTGTGTGTGTGTGGCCCACACGTGGCTGTCGGCTACGTGTGAACCAGGGGCGTACTACCACGTGGCCGAGAATAGCCTAAAAATAACGCACACGAAGTTGTACACACGAACATCGACACGCGTCTCTTATCATTGTGGATAGAAGAAAGAAAGAAAAAAAAGCATGTGAGAAATATATACGAGAATGGAAATTTAAATTAATTTAATATCATCTAGTCGACCGAATGCTACTTTGACTATAACGTTGGTAACGCTAATGATCGCTTAATTTTATTATGTTTATTAGACAGAATCATGTAACTTAGATAACGACTAATATCTGCGTCGTTATTACATTTGTCTTTCTGATTTTACGTGAGGATGAACGTATTGGATCGCATTTGAAGTTCTTCAGGCAACAAAAATCAATAAGAAACACGGGATCTAACCTACAGAGATTTGAAGAAGTCACTCGAATAGTGTAGATTCTTTTCTTTCATCAACGGAAGAGTGAAAAGCGTATGGCAAGCAAGTAACCAAAATAAATCCCCCCCCT